>NC_073744.1:176498503-176798503 GCF_029784135.1 Toxorhynchites rutilus septentrionalis | reverse complement strand
CAGTTCTTTTTTATTTTTATTTACTTTGTTTACGGATACTACAAATCTTACAATTCATTCGTCTCCGAAACCACAGTTTAAGGTACGGTAATGTGCTCAATAATGAAATATATGATAGTGAATGAGTTGATGACTACCTATGCATTCCCTATCACAGCCATCATTTTGATTGTACGATATATGCATACGCCGAAAGATGCCCGGCGTTGAGCATTGATTAAGTACAAAGCCTTTAGAAAAAAATCAAGAATCAAGTTTGTAAAAAAAAAACGCAAAAACACAACACCAAAGGTTCTTTTCAGAACCCCCAACATGTTCATAAAAAGTAAACAGTAAAGTAATTCATTTTTCAGGTAGATAGGTAGGTAGAAGAAAATAAAACAATATAATTAAAATATATATTTAGCAAAAGCTGTCCCCTTTGTATAGTCCTACGTCACTCCGGTTATGTCCCCGACATTACCCACCCGTCTTTTTTTTTACATGATATGTCTAGCTCTCCTTATTGCAACGCAAAAAATCGCACGTAATCACGACGCAGTACTTCGATGACAACGAGCTGCGAGATATTTTACGACGAGCATCCGCCGTGTCACACCAACACGCGCCGGCTTTGTCGTTGATGTGACACTAAATTCCTCCGGGAATATTTGGTTCGCTTGAGAGACAGAGAGGAGTGTGTAAACAAACGCGATTGACAGTGCCACCAACAAAAATAAGCGGGCGGCTCGCGCCTTTTCCAATGCGACGATCTGTCGTTGAAAGAATGTGCTGCGATTATTATTTGATTAGGGGCAATAATTTCAATCCGTTTCATATATTTTTTTTTGCTGTTGCTTAGATATTATTCGCGTGGAATATTAATTAGAAATCGAACGCGTGCAATATGTAAACGAATGAGGAACGCGCGCGCGGGCACGAGTTCTACTCGGGTGAAGGGAATGCTGCTGCGTGCTGACTTTATTGCGGCAGGTCTGTGTGAACAAAAATCATTCTGTAATAGACTACGTCAATCATTTGGGGTGAGGGAAGGGGAGCGAGAGGTATCGACATCAACGATTATATTTGATTGGCGCGAAGAAATCGACCGAATGACAGCGCTGCCTCTTCAATTATGAAATTTGAAAGTTTCGTTACCACGTTCTCACTTGGAATCGTTTCACCTGTTCAGAAGCTATATTTGTTTTGTCCGACCCGCGCGCGGTTCGATCAACTAATCCGCCTGATATCTGTGATAGCTGAATAGAAACTTGCACCGAAAGCAGCATTATGTGAAACTAGCCAAAGAAAAATGAGTGACTGTCGTCGATAAGCTGCAGAGTATATCAAATAGTGTAGAAAACAACAGAAACCTGATAAGGCCAGCTCTATTAGGGAGATGGCCCACCAAAGTTTGGAGCGGAAGCTCTCGTACTACAACGACCCGGAGTATGCCGCCGTTCGGCACGCCCAGAGCGGCGGTCTATTCAGCTGGGTCCGTGTGACCCACGGGTTCAAAAAGTTTCGCCTGCGACGATGGAATTCCACCGGATCTTGGGTTAATATCTGAGTTCTAGCGAGAAATCAAATACGCTCAATTCTTACCTAACCGTGCTAAACTAAACGTTCACATGTTTGTTTCTTGTTTCTTCCAGAGCCCTGAACCGTCGGGAATAATCGATCTCACCAACTTCCACGTGGCCGAGGGGAACTACACCAAGCGGAAGAACGTCTTCAAGCTGACGACTGTTTCCTACCAGCCGTCGAGTGCCCAATCCCATCAGCATCTGGCGGTGCACCAAACGCAGTCTGGTGGCGGTGGTGGACACCAACAGCACACGACCTCGGCCTCATCCGGGGCCACCTCGCTGTACAAGGGCTACGAACGGGAGTTGCTGCTGCAGGCGGATTCCCAGCATGATATGCGACTGTGGATGGATTCGCTCAAGACCGTCTGCAGGAGCAGTCAGTATTCGAACAGTATTGTGAGTATACAAGCGCCGATAGCACCTAGTAATAGCAAACCGCGTTCCATAACTTTTAATGGCACACTTGAACAGTCTGAACAGGCTATAGCATCTAAGTTTAACGATTATTTTGTCAATAGTGTTTCATTGATCAATCAGTCCATTGAATTGGTTGATGAACCTGATGAAATAAAACAGCCGGTTAACAGTAGTTGTAGATTTGAAAGTTTTCACCCAATTACATTAAATGAACTTAGAACTATTTGCTTTTCTTTAGGAAAAACGGCTGGAGTGGATAATGTCAATGCTAGAGTTATTCAGGATTGCTTTCATGTCATCGATCACATCTTGCTGGACCTTATTAATAAATCTTTGCTAACTGGGCATGTGCCTAAGGTGTGGAAGGAATCTTTAATAGTTCCAATTCAAAAGGTTGCTGGAACGATTAAAGCCGAAGAGTTTCGTCCCATCAATATGTTGCACACGCTAGAGAAAATATTAGAAGTAGTCGTTAAAGGCCAGCTGCTGGAATATTTAAATTGCAATGCTTTGCTAATACCAGAACAATCGGGATATCGGGAAGGTCATTCCTGTGAAACCGCATTGAACTTGGTATTAGCAAAATGGAAAGAGAAACTAGAGTGCAAAGAGAATATCATTGCTGTTTTTTTGGATCTAAAACGCGCTTTCGAAACAATTTCTAGGCCCTTGTTGTTGAACACGATTAAGCGCTTTGGATTTACGAGTACTGCATATAAATGGTTCGAAAGCTATTTAAATGACAGAACTCAACGGACTATTTTTAATGATACAATTTCGAATCCCCTAGGGAATAATCTTGGAGTACCTCAGGGAAGTGTATTAGGGCCCCTTTTATTTATTATGTATATCAATGACATGGGAAGAGTTTTACGATTTTGTGATATCAATCTTTTTGCAGATGATACTGTGTTATTCATTGCAGCTAATGATTTAGATCAGGTCGTTTTCCATTTGAATGGAGATTTACATTCTTTAAGTAGATGGTTGAAGTATAAGCAATTGAAATTGAACATAAGTAAAACTAAATATATGGTAATCTCGCGAAATCGTTTAAATGAAAACGTCTCCATCGTTATTGATAATGAGACTATTGATCGAGTTCGGGACATTAAATATCTTGGCGTGATTATTGATGACAAACTCAAGTTCAACACTCACATTGACAATGTCATCAAGAAAATTGCCAAGAAGTATGGAATCTTATGTCGATTGAAAAACGATTTAACTATTTGCAGCAAAATACAGCTATACAAATCAATCATCTCTCCTCATTTAGACTTTTGCTCTTCCATTTTATTTTTAGCCAATGACACACAAATATCGAGATTACAGCGCTTGCAAAACAAAATAATGCGGTTGATACTAAAATGTAACAGATTCACTTCCTCATCTTTAATGTTGGACGCTCTGCAATGGTTATCCGTGAAGCAAAGGATTGTTTATTTAACTATGGTGTTCATTTTCAAAGTAGTTAAAAGTTTGCTGCCTCGATATTTGTGTGATCGAGTTGAAAGAGGAATTGACTTTCATAGTTATAACACTAGAAACGCGAATGAAATAAGAACACCTAATTTCTTGTCATGTGCTTCACAAAATTCGTTATACTTCAGAGGAATAAATTTGTTCAACTCGATGCCAAGACATATTAAATGCGCAACAACACTTACAGAATTTAAGAGGCACTGTATTTCACATGTAAAAGCTGTGTTCTCTTAACAGCTGAACGAGTTTTTGTTTATTTTTATGACGAAGATTTTTACTGACGAAGTTTTATACGAACGGATAATTTAATGTGGACAATTTTTTTGCAGTTTGTTTTCAATATTTTCAATGAATCTGACGAAGTTTTTGAACGGATTATATTATGTAGATTATTTAATTTTTTTTAAATCATCTTTTTTAAATTTGTATTGATCTCTATTATGTCTGTCATGATCTTGGTGATGATGGACTATTTTTATTTTTATTTTGTCGTTCTTATAGTTGTATTAGTTTAAAAAAAAAAATAAAAGTAGTCTACAAAAGTTTGAGCGTCGCGCGCGAGACACAGATATAAAGGATATTAAATTGAAAGTTTTTTTTTAAGTGCCGGTCTAGGAATTTTTCGTAAAGGAAATTTTCTCGATTTCTCTGAATGAGGGTATTCAAAGTCAATCTAAAACAAGGCTGGCGGTTGGACTTGTGCTCTGGTGGACCACTTGGCTGCAAGGGCCTCGTCGGGACCGTATCGGCTCTGTGGCGGACATGACTGAGTATTGGCTTTTTTGGACATTGCAATTTTTTGAACTTATATCTGTAAATAAAATCAGTTCGTTTTTCATGTTTGCTAAACTGATTTCAATGTTGAAAAAAAAAATTATCTTTTAGATAACTCGTCTTGCTCAAACCTCTGTAGGGGAAGGAGGCGGGACCATCATCATCATCGATATGTATGATAACAGTTATGGGGAGTCACGGAGGAATGTGGAATGACGCGCATTTGAAAACAGCAACGACCTTCCCCCTTTCGGAGAGAAAAGAGATGTCCGATAATCTTTCGATTTCTGATCAAATGCAAAAATCGCTTATTAATCAAACGATTACCAAGCAACCAAATAATCGACGTTTCTATGATGGTTAGACCCTCCAGCACCCTCTCTAAGGGGGGTCTGAATTGCTCTGCATCACACTTTCGTTCAAATCGTTTCATTTGTTCTATTTTATTGATCACATTCGATTAATTTTATACATCGTGAAAACATTCAAAAACACTTACGATAAATTAGTTATTTTTTATTTAACAACCAAAATATTCACTAGAATTAATTTATATGGCAGAGCAACGTTTTCCGGGTCAGCTAGTTAATAGTATTTTTTTAGGAAAAAAAATGTTAAAGTTGTTGTTCGAAAAACTTTTTCCATGTAAATGTGCCCATCGTCCGACGCATGGAAAACTTGTTGGAAATTTTAAGGGCTATTTATATCTATTTTTTTCAGAATTTTAAAAGCATATGTTTTCGAGAAAAATGAATTTTAGTTTTCAAAATATTTTTTTTTCAATGATTTTTTCCCAAAAAAATCGTTGATAATTTTTAATGAAAACCAAAATAATTTCCTACATTCCATTCTTTGACTAAAATTGTGTAGGTTTGATAGTTTTTTTTTTTAAATTTCGAGTTTTTTCAACTTTTTTTCGGAAAATCTTAACTTAAAAACTATGAAATCTACAAAAAGTTGGTCAGAGAATGAAATGTAGCAAATTACTTAGGTTTTCATTAAAAATTATCAAAGAATTTTTTGGAAAAAAATTTCATTAAAAAATAAATGTTTTGAAAATTAAAATTCATTTTTCTCGAAAACATATGCTTTCAAAATTCTGAAAAAATGGGTATAAATAGCCCTTCAAATTTCCAACAAGTTTTCTATACATCGGACGATGGGCACATTTACATGAAAAAAAAAATTTTAATTTTTAATTTTTTTTCTTTGAAAAAATAATATTAATGTTTAATTCGTAACATTTTTATGTATAAATTATCGCAATTTATATGCTCTGCTAACTTTTCTCTATTTAGAAACATGTCAAGAACATGTCAAACGTGAGAATTTACACTCAAAAATGTTACGAGCAAAACATTATTTTTTTCAGGAGTTTTCATACAAAAATGACTCATATTCCAAAAACTATAACAGATAGAAAGTTGACGTCTACGTCAAAAGTTCATATTTTAATAAGATCTAAAACTTTGTCGAATACAAGATATCGCAATCTTGACTTTAAACAAAATTAGGATAAGTTGTATTTTTTCAAAGAAAACATGAACAAGTTGTTGTTCGAAAAACTTTTTGACGTAGGACTACGTCTTTCATTTCTATACCGGGGTGTAAAATCAATGTTTCGAAAATGAAAGCGTTACGCCGGAGACCGAGATTTTGAGTGTTAATATATATTAAAATGGTATGATAAACACTTCATTCGAAAGATAAAATGTCTACGCGTTCTATACTTGTTACTTTCTGATCCAAAAACTTTCAATAGTCTTAAATTTGCTTTCAAAATAGGCTATTGAAATCACCAATCGGTATATAAGCGAGCGCCGCTCGGAAATCCACTCAGTTCTAATTGAACAGCGATTGGAGCATGTTGTCGCTGTTGTGGTGGAGCTCTTCATTTATCATGAAACGTAAAGAAAAAGGGGAAAAATTGTTTTTTTAAAGAATAAAATGACCAGTTTTCAAATGGCAAAAAAGACCGAGTGCCGAAAAGTCAATATTTGACACGATTTTTTTTTCGAGATAACAATAAATCTCGACGTTTCATGCAATTTAAAGACATTTGGCAGCAAAATATTTTTTTTGGAAACCCCAATTTCATATAAGCATCTGAAAATTTGAAGTGCTGTCTCTTATCGCAAAACATTAGACCCGTTTTTTTTTTCGTTAGGCTGACCGTTTCCATTTTAGGGTGGTCCGAAAAATCTTTTTATTTCGATTTTTTAAAATTCATAACTTTTTAACTACTGTACCGATCCAGATGATCGATTCTTATTTGAAAAAATGGGTGGGTTATATCTATGATATAACCGCAAGGTAGACGTGGGACTACCTTAGCTTAGCAATCATTTGTTTGTATTGATTTAATTTTTAATTGAATGAAACAATTTTCGAATTCAATTGAATTCAATATATTTGCTTTGTGAGTAAAAAGATTTTATAATGCCATGTGAGGTCAATTCATGCATTTGGATAGATTATGTTCTTCGTTACAAGTAAATTTAATGACAGTCCTTTTACGTTTGGTATTATGACATCTTGGTTTTGAAGTCTGTGTTAGACAAACACATCTAGTCGGAACAAAAATACCCCCGACATTCATGTATTTGCAAAGCGGATTCTCCCAGGCACATTGATTTTAAAGTCCGTGTTAGGTTGGAATAAAAATACACAGCTCGGTTGGAATAAAAATACCCCCTACTTGCATGTATATTTGCTGAGCGGATTCCCACAGGTACATTGATTTTGTAGTCTGTGTTCAGGAAACCGTAAATCGGGCCAATCAAAACTAGGCAGTTAGGGCGTTTAGATAACGCTTGACATTTCACAGTTCAATTTCATTCAATTGTTTATCTAATTAAAAATAACATTTTATTAATTGCGATAGAAGCGTGAAAATATTCTGTATCAATTGACGCAAACATCTTTCCGATCCAGTAAGAAATGTTCGAGTTATAAGCATTTGGAATCTTTCATTTTTTCCAACATGTTCTGTGTTTAGGTTTTCATTTTACCTCCCATATACTCCGGTTAGACGTAGTCCCACGTCAAAAAAATACTGCACTCGCAAAGAATCTAAATTTGGTTTTCGTAACTATAATTTACATGGTCTCGGGGCAAGGGTGCCATATTTTGAAATACTTTTTCTTGAAAGCTAAGTTTTTTTTACATAACATATCAAAAATCAGAGAGGTGTTTTTAGCATTTAAGTTATAATTTTTCAAACTTAACCGATGGTCCGAAAGAACATTTTTCCCATTTTTTCCCAAGATTATTTTTTTTTCAAAAATTCATATCTTTTGAACTACTGGGCCGATTCATATGATCGACACATAAAGTTGATGCCAGTGAGCTAGTCTTATTTAGAGAAATATTAAACTCGCGAGGAAGTTAGATTTTGTTTTTGCAATTACTGATTGAATTTGTCTTCTTTAGTTTACATAGTCTCGAATCAAGGATGCTGTTTTTTATATTTTTTCTTGAAAGCTGAGGTTTTTACGTAACTTTTAAAAATCAGAGAGGTCGTTTTTGAGTTACGATTTTTATTTTTTTTTTTTTAACATGTTTTCAGTCTTCGTTCAATTTTCCTTTGCGACTGGATAAGATCTATGCGACCACAATCCAATTTGTGCGCATGTTTAAGATCTCTTCCAAACGAAGATTGGCTTCATTTGAATATGTAGATCATCTCAATCGTTTGACCTTAATGCAAAAATAAAAAAATAAAGGTCTAATATTTTGCGATAAGAAACAAAGCTACCACTTCTCACAAAAATCTGAGAAACACTATACCGGTTTGACATGGAATGACAGAATAGATAGAGTAGGGCATGCAAAATGCATTTGCAATGCCGATTTCCCCAGACATATTGGTTCTGAAGTCCGTGTTGGGGAAACACACTCATTCCGGTATGCATGTTCGCATTGACGGCATTGACATTTCGTCTTCCAATTAATGAGGCGAAAATGGTGAAGGCTTTTAATTTTGAATGGACAAACCTTTAACCCTCAAATGCACGATGATGTATATGTACATCAGTGTTCTCTTCCTTACATAATTTCTAAACGGTGATTCAAACACAGTATTTTTCACTTTTAATAGGTACTAAAAATATTTGTCTTAGTTTTTGAAAGTAAACTTTCATGATAGGGCAGTTCACTTTTTTAACTGTCAAAATTTGACAGCTTGGCGCAACGCTTTCAAATACATACTTTGTATTTTAAAAGGAACAATCATGCATTTAAGGGTTAAGATGAACATTATGAATGAAAAAGAAATTTATTTTTATGCATCAAATATGTATTTCATGTGATAGATCAACAATCTGTTTGATAATGATTTTATATTATAATGAAGAGTGTCAGTGACATTCCCATTTCCTCATACATTTGTTCTGTCCATTTGTGTGCTTTCCCGAACAGAGCTGTCAATAACGAGCAACTTGTCGACGAGCAACGAAGGGGAAATCGTAAGATGTAAAGTCTCCGTGAACAAAGGAAAAAAGAAGAACGAAGGGGAATATTTGCCTAGAGTATAAACAGTGGATCTCGGTGAGGCAAACTTTCATTTTTCGTGAGGAAATCGACTGAACAACATCGTTGCTGGGCAAGCTGGACGGCGAGGGATCGAGCAATTTTTCGAGCAAAGTTTTCCAAGGGCCTTTTTGAAGGTTAGAGACAAATGAGCTGAAGAAGTTTAAAGTCTCAAGCAAGGAAGGAAGGCAAACTTCCACTGACGTTCTGTATTCAAAGCAATGAATATCGCTTGTTCTTCTTTGTTTTGCGTCATCACATGTCTTCGTTTCGGATTGAGCTGTGGACGCGACCAAATTACGCATTCGTTGATGTCTCTGGCATTGTAATCATAGCATTAAACTGACGCCATTGCATTAAGGTTCTGAGCTACACAATTGTGTGGGGAATCATCAAGCTAGACTATTGTCCACTCACCAAGAAAATAAATATTCTGGAATTTTGTCAGTGATTTGGTTTCGCATGACGGTAGGAAAACTCTTTCCACAAAGGATGACAGCTAAGCTATTCTAGATTGGCAATATTAACAGAAAGGCCTTCTGTTGAGAGGAGCGCAAAACGGAGATAAGTGTGTGTATATTTAGTTGCTTCAAGCCATCGATATATGGATATTTGTGTGCGTACGTGCGTGCTTCACAACCCGTACGTAAAAATAGTGCATCTTCGCTAAGCTGAACCCCCATTTGTATTTGCTCTCGTGTGCATTGGCCCTGTAACGATGCATCAATCGCCTAATGTTTTTATGCTAAGATTGACTATTGTTTGGTGTTGCAAATTATGCAGTCGTAATGATAAATATAAACAAGGAGGGGAGATAGCGGGAGGGAAATATTTACGCTTGGGTATTGATAATGAATCTCTGCTGAGGCAAATATTCAGCCTTTTTCCAAGCAGTTAACATTGTTTGTTTTCTGTCATCAATGCATTGAACTGGCGTTATGGTGAAGCAGGTGTTAAGGTTGTGCATCAAAAAATTATTTGAGGAATACCAAGTTATTCAATAAGTTATATTAAGTTATTAATTTATTTGGGCTCGTGTGCTAGTCGCAAAACTGCTTTCAGCTAGGATTGCCTTTGCGCTAACCTTGATCATAATGAAGCAGTGCTACTCTTTTCGATGTTGTTGAGATTAACAGATAGAGTTTATTTCGTTTATTTAGTCACCAAGAAAGTAAAGGTCGTTCTGAAATTGTGATTTGTGTATGTGATTTGGTTTCGTTTGCCAGTAGCAAAACTTTCTCCACTCAGGATAAAGCTATAAACAAGCGACTTGAATTAAACTACAGCGTAGTTCTACGTCAACAATGCGGTCATGTCTTGAACACAACCTCCTATAATTTTTTTTTACATGTTCTGTGTTTAGATTTCCATATTACCCCCATATATTCCGGTTAGACGTAGTCCTACGTCAATAAATCACCGGCTACGAAGCCAATACCCGAGACGGAGATATGCATAAATACGTCCGGTTACTACAAGATAACGGCGAAGAATGATTCCCCGTTGTTATCAAAGATATCGACAAAGTACTATCGGTGCATGTATACCGATAGCACTTTATCGATATCCCTGATAACAACGGAGAGTTACAGGGGGGATGTGAAATGACGCGCATTTGATAACAGCAACGACCTTCCCCCATTCGGAGAGAAAAAAAAAACAACTGTGCAGAGTAGTCGATGTGTTCGCTTAATTGCGATGGATCTGATCCTAACCGCTCCAATTATTTTCACCTACCATCAGTGGGATGGTGCCTTCGGAAGTCCACGCTACCTCGTCAGCATAGCTCTCGAGCAGGAGAACATTCAACGCGAGATTGCGCGAATTTTGCTTCACTCCGTTCAGTGCCCATCGCTTGTTCGTTTCGTAACTCCCCTTCACTCTGATCTCTTGCGTTGCGTTTTCATGGTTAGATACTAATTAGTTGAACCGGTTTTTTTTTCAGGACTACATTAACAACCTCGGAGGCCAACAGGCGGAACCGCAGCGAGTGGCCGCCCTCACAAGTGTGCAATCGGCTAGCAACGATGAATTTTCTCCCATCCTGTCGACAAAATCCCACCGCAAGTACACACTCGGGTCGCGATCCCCCTCGGGTCAATCACCCGTCACCAAGAGCCGTAAGACACCCCAGCAAAACTCGGCCGCCGTTCCGACGCCATCGTCGTCGGTGGCAACCAGCAATCATCATGCGCACGGACACCACCACAGCGGGAAGGAGAGTTCCGACAAGGAGACTGGCTCCCCGAAGTCGAAAACCTGGAAGGGGATCGTGGCGCGACAGTTTCGCAAGATGCAAGGTCAACCGGGCTCGCCCGGTATCCAGAACCAGGAGATGGTCCTGCCCGACGGAGCATCCATCAATGTGCCACTCCCACTCTGTCCGCCTTCGGATGAGAATCCCTACGTTCCGCTGTTGCTGGCCAAATGCACCGGAATCGTCGAATCCAAAGGACTGGGCGTGGTCGGAATCTACCGGATACCTGGCAACACGGCGGCCATTTCCCAACTAACCGAACAGGTTAACCGCGGCATGGACGAGGTGACGCTCCGGGATCCCCGGTGGGACGATGTAAACGTGGTATCCTCGCTGCTGAAATCCTTCATCCGTAACCTGCCGGATCCACTGCTGCCGAACGAGATGTACCACAGCTTCATCGAGGCCGACAAACAGTCCGGCCAGCAGAGGTTGATCGAGTTGAAGCAACTGCTGAACAAAATACCCACGTATAATCACGAGACGCTGAAGCATCTGATACGCCATCTGTACGCTGTTAGCACCAATGCGCTCGTCAATCTGATGGATCCACGGAACCTGGCGATCGTGTTTGGTCCCTCGGTGGTGCGCTCGGCCAACGAATCGCTCGAGACCGCCGTCAAGGACATGAAGCACCAGTGTCAGATTGTGGAGGTGCTCATTAATCATGTAAGTTGGTAGAAAGATATTCAACGCGTTCGCTTGATGGCATGGCATAACGAATACTGTCGCTCTTTTCACAGTACCAATACTTCTTCGAGGACGATCTGTTGCCGGAGAAAATGTCTTCAACGACCGTTGATTCTGGCTTGGATGCACCGTCAACGAATCTGCTGCTGGATAATGTTTCTAAAATTGAACGTAGGTTTTAATTCTTTGAATTATGATTTTTGTTTTGTTTAGGGATCTGAGACCGCCAGGGTCTTGTCTAAATTACATGTTTTTTCCCGTTCATTAATTCAATTGGGTGTGCGTTTTTTGATAGAAACAAATGTTTATTTAAAATACACGTTACATAGGAATGTTAAGCACAGTATGCTCTATCTGCAGCTACAACCACCACTCATCTTTCAACCGATTTACAGATTTGGAAGAAGTCCATTTCTTTGAAGCGACTTATTAGCAAACTAATCTTCAAAATCTTGATAAGAACTGAACCGCTGGCCAACAATTACTGCCTTGTTGTATGGTGAATACAGCATTTGAGGTAGGACTTCCTAGTTCTGCCCATGATATCATGAGATCTGGCGTTGTCATACTGGAAAATTAATTTGTTGTATCTGATCACCCATTATGGTCGTTTTTCTTCAATAGCTCGTTTCAGCCGGATTAGTTCTCGTTTGCAGACAGCATTGCCAGTAATATGTTGCGCTGTTTTAAGCAACTCCTAACGCTCCACACTTTCTCCACACAACATAAGCTTGCCACAGTGAATATCTCGCTTTGGCTGCGATGGGCTTGGCACATCCGGGTTCGCACATGCTTTTATTTGGATTTTAAATTCTGCTGGAAGATCATTTTTCCATCGCAGATGATTCAATGCAGAAAACCCATATTTTGTTGTCGTTGGCCCGTCTGGTGTTAGTTTATTATAAACTAATTTGTATGTGTAACAATAGGGCAATTCCAAATGAAATCGACAAATGACGAAACATGAGTATTTTTTATTCGAATGAAAGTTTATATTCCGTTTTTGTTAGAGGAAATATGAGTTTTCCACAGTATTTGGGATGTTTTTGACTCAAGTGTAACTTTTGAAAAGGGCGTATCGATTTTAGTAGGAGAAATCTTTGATAATTTATATCTCAAAAACTATGAGTCGTACCTGAATAGTGTCTTAGAAAGAGATATAGAGTATTGATGTCGAAACGTGAAATAATATACGCTGAGCAAAAAAATTAGTACACCTCCCTCCCCCTTCGTGGACAAGCGTGGACATTCCGTATACCCCTCCCCTGTTGTCCACGTGGACCTTCCTCCGGTTTTGAGGAAAAAATTAAGAAATTAAATTTTTTTCGCTTAAATTTCATTTCAAGTTTGTTTCTATTTTCTATTCCATATTTTTATTGATAAGAATTATAGCCTTACCAATGGTAACGATTTGTCATGAAATCGTCGTTTTTTTTCAACATTGTCCGGGAGCTCATTATTTTCTTCCGAATTCCATTCACTTTAGCTCCATATCCATATCAAAATATCGATTGTGAACTTACTCTCGAGTATTTTTATTAAAGCTGACTGGCGTTTTGAGTTTTCAAAAAATCACACAATGAAATTAAGCACTTTGTTTGAAAACAGAATTTTCTCGTCTAAACATCAATGACTTTCACTTTAGTGCCTGATGGCTACAATGGACCTAGTAAAAACAAAACATCTGCAGCATCATCGTGATCGATGATTCCGTTGACCTACAACCCTTAATTGATAAATCATGTTGAATATTGTCCTGAAAAATTCGTGCCGATTCTAAGGAAAAAACCAAAATCATATTTTTGTAGGCATACATCTTTTCGATCATAGATGCACCGTTTTTTCCTGAATATTTCAGCATCCTTCATGTAGCTTGAGAATTCCATCCTCTCAGAACTTATGCTGTGCAGTAAGTTGAAGTTCTTACAAGAATCTTAACAGTTAATAATCTGAAGATGCAATATCTGGTGAGTAGAGCAGGTGGAGTTTAAGAAGTGCCCAGGAAGCGTTCTGGATCGTTGATTTTAATACGTTCAGCTGCTAGCAGTACTTGTTGCAATTCATCGAAACTAGTTGCTTGGTAGAGGCACATGATACAGATTACCTTCCAGCCCTGCCAGACCCAGTCATGACTTCTTTCAAGCGTAAACCTGCTTCGGGGTTCCATTCACTTGCAGATTTTTTTTTTGACGTAGGACTACGTCTTTCATTTCTATACCGGGGTGTAAAATCAAAGTTTCGAAAACGAAAGCGTTACGCCGGAGACCGAGATTTTGAGTGTTAATAGCTCCTAAACAACTGAACGAAATGGTATGATAAACACTTCATTCGAAAGATAAAATGTCTACGCGTTCTATACTTGTTACTTTCTGATCCAAAAACTTGTTTCAATAGTCTTAAATTTGCTTTCAAAATAGGCTATTGAAATCACCAATCGGTATATAAGCGAGCGCCGCTCGGAAATCCACTCAGTTCTAATTGAACAGCGATTGGAGCATGTTGTCGCTGTTGTGGTGAAGCTCTTCATTTATCATGAAAGCGCGGATGAACGGTGTCACCAAGAGAGCCTATTTGTACACCTTAGGCCAGAAGGGAATCCATCAGGAGGAGAGTGATGCTACAAACGGTTCCCCGGGAAGATCTCGAAGCAGCCGCTACACACACACACATACACGCACGGAATTCTTTCCGTTTGGATCGAGAAAGATCCGGAAAATAATCTGCCAGTTCCTCTAGGAATTTAAAAATACTTTCATGTGAAAGAGTTTATTTGAATGTTTTCTATCCATGTAACACTGTGACCAAATATGTTTCAATCAAGTGCTATTAACAGATGGTTATCGAGTTAGCATTAACCACTGGTGGGCTTCCAGTATCGAGGAAAATGTGGAAATATCTAATCGTTACTGAAAATAATCTGCCAGTTCCTCTAGGAATTTAAAATTACATTCATATGAAAGAATTTATTTTAATGTTTTCTATCCATGTAACACTGTGACCAAATACATTAGGTTTTGTGATTTTTCAATCAATCGCAATCAACAGGATAGCTTCTGAAGATTATTCTTCCCCATCAGTAGGATATTTCCGTATCCAATATTGGATGCATAAAACCTTGTGCCTCCAACGTAACGCTCTCGTTTTCGAAGTTCTCCAAATATTCATTCATTCAGAATGAATTCAGATTCAACTTCATACAAATGATCTCTTAATCAACGATAGTCCTACGTCACCCTTGCGGTTATACCATAGATATAACCCACTTCCTGTTTTTACACTCAACATTCTTGTGAATGATTTGCCCTTCACAATTCGCTACAAATATGTTTATCGTTACGTTTATGAAACGAATCGCAGATTGAGATAAGTCCCTTCAAGTGTTTTTCGGTAAAATAAACCCTTATTCCAGAATCCGGTCGGATTTGAAATTAGCAATGTTGCGTTCTGTTTTTTATTCTAGTCTGGAAATTTGAAAAAAAAATCAATTTTTTTCTTCATATTTCTTTAATTCAGACATTTACAAATATACCATAGAAGAGACTTTTCGAAAATCTCATTATTTACGAAGTTATAGCCATTTTAGCGATGCGATATCTTATCTAGTACGGCCATAACAATTAACTTCAAACGCGTTTTTCTCGAAACATGTTTTTGCAAACTGGCTTACACGATATCTCAAGTTCTACTAATCCGTTTATATGAATACAATCTGTATGCATCTCTCTATCCCATGAACCTATAAAAAATCATAATTTCGTAACTTTACTATTTAAAAAAAAAATCAAGAAACTCGAAAAAAATGTTTTGAACAGCATTTTTTTCTTCAAATTTCCGCCATTTTGTCAAAAAACACGTTTTTGACTTGTCCGAGGTTCATGCGATAGTGGCATCTTTACTGATTCAGAATCTGTTCGATTTGTTTGTTTCAGATAAGCAGAAGGGCTGGAATCGTGTACGCCATGGCATAACTTTTTTTTGAGCCCCCTCACTTGATCAGCTTCTAATTATGAATATATATATATATATATATATATATATATATATATATATATATATATATATATATATATATATATTTTTATATTGGCAGACTTATCTCACTTCTTAACTAGGCGAACCTAGCCAGAATTTTCACCTGCCCCCGGGCTTCTGAATGCCAAAGGGGGACTAGGCTCTGCGGAATGCACGTATCTGCATGCTCGTGCTGTTTCAGTCCTGACCGAGAAATTGTCGGACAATCGCGCAGGTGCTAAGGATGACCGACTTTTGGATGCCGGCCAATTCCTTCTCCATATTCAACACCTTTAGCGCTTCCAGAAGTGTCTTCGGGACAATTCCAGTTCCAGAGAGAACGACTGGAACAATTCTTGGGACCTCCCTTAGCCCCCACAGTTCCTTGAGCTCCACGGCCAATGGTCGGTACTTGCAGATTTTGCGACCGTGGGTCTCCTCCAGATTCTGGTTCAGTGGAATAGCGACATCGATGATGGTGACTTTGCGGTCGCTCTTGTCGTAAACCATTATATCTGGCCGGTTGTGGTGGATCGAGAGGTCGGTCAGAACAGTGCGATCCCAGTACAGCTTGAAACGGTCATTTTCCAGGACAGGTGCAGGCAGGTACCGGTAGTTTGGTACGTTGTCTTCCAGTAGAGCACATTGGAGCGCCAGTTGTCGATGAACAATACGGGCCACGTTGTTGTGGCGCTCGGTGTAGGCTGCGTTGGCCAAAACGGGACAGCCTCCCATAATGTGTTCTATGTTTTCACCTGGTTGATGGCACATCCGGCAAATGTCATCAACGTCTTGATGCCAGACGTACCGCCTGCAGTTTCTCGTCGGCATTATCCTGTCCTGGATGGCTATCATGTCGGCTTCTACTACTGAAGAGAGTTCACCACGCGTTAGCCACAGATTAGATGCGGCCTTGTCGACGTGTGGCCGATCCAGTTGATGGGGGTGGGCACCATGCACTGCCTTCTGCTTCCAAGCTGCAATCTTCTCCTCCACTGTCTGCAGATTGCAGTTGAGTTGGTACTCCGCTTGCGCCAAGTGCAGAGCGCTGTATCCTCTGTCGGCGGCGCAGACAGCCCGGTATAGCGCGTTTTGGTTGGCGCGTTCTGCGAAGTACTCGCGCAGTTGTCGTACCTGGGCAACACACAGTGCAGAAATGTCGACGATTCCAAGTCCCCCTTCTTTGCGTGGTAGTGAAACTCTCTCCAGTGCCGATTGAGGATGGTGCATTCCGGCCTCTTTGAATGCTTTCCTCATCCTCCTCTCAAGGTCCTCTAGGTCAGTTTTGCTCCATTTGACTACACCAAAACTGAAGGTCAGCAGGGGAACCGCGAATGTGTTGATCGCGCGTACCTTGTTCCCCGCGTTGAGGAAAGTCCTCAGGACACAGTTCACTCGACTCAAGAACTTGTCTCGCAGCTCCGTCTTGATGTCGGAGTGGCGAATCCCGGTGAGCTGTCGGAATCCAAGATATTTATAGGATTCGCCACGAACCATGTCTCTTATAAACTCGCCGTCATAGACCTCGTAGCCTCCGGATTCGGTAAGTTGTCCTTTCAGCAGGTGGACACAGCGACACTTGTCGAGGCCGAACTCCATACAGATGTCCCTGCTTATGTCTTCGACAACCCGGATAGCTACACCTAGACGCTGACGTGAATCAGCGTAGACCTTGAGATCGTCCATGTAAAAGGTATGGGTCACTTCTTCGTGGGCGCCGTCGCCATACCTTATTTTATAGCCATGACCGTTTCTATTGAGCGTCCTACTGAGGGGGTTCAGTGCCAGACAAAACCAAAGCGGGCTGAAAGAGTCGCCTTGGAATATCCCCCTCTTTATCTGCAGCGTTCTAGACTGCAACACATTTTCCCCATCACTAAGGTGCAGAGACGTGCTCCACTGCCTCATCGCATGCTGCAGGAACCTAACGACGACGGGATCAATTTTGTAGAGCTCCAATACCCGGACGAGAAACGAGTGAGGAATGGAGTCATAAGCCTTCCTGTAATCGATATAGGCCATGCTTAGGTTCCGCTGATTATAAACCGCCTGGCCGACTATGGTTGCGTCGATGATGGCCTGGTCTTTGCAGCCATGCGTATTTTTTCTGCATCCTTTCTGCTCTTCTGCGATGATATGGTGTTGTTCGCAGTGGGCAGAAACTTTGGCGGTTATGATGCTGCTTAATATCTTGTACAGACTCGATAGGCACGTTATCGGCCTGTACTTTGATGGGTTCAATGTGTTGCTGTCTTTCGGGAGGAGGAATGTGACGCCACGGGTGGCGAATTCAGGGAGGTTGTGTGGGTCACGTAGCACCTTGTTGAAGCACTCAGCTATCTTTTGATGTGCGACGGTCAGCTTCTTGTGCCAGAAGTTCTGAACACCATCGGGGCCCGGTGCTGCCCAGTTCCTCAGGTACCGCGAGGCTTCGCGGACATCGTTCTCTTCGACGATGATAGCTGGCATCTCTCCAATTTCACCACAACTCTCCTCCTCCCGTCTTAACCACATTTGCCCGTCGCGATGTTGTACTGGGGTCTCCCAAATACCAGCCCAGAAGTTCGTCACATCGCTAATATCTGGCAAACCTTCGCGGTAGTCGGGCTTCTCGTCGCTAATGTGGTCGTAGAACGCTTTTTCGTTATCTCTGAACATCCGATTTTGTTCCTGGCGCTTTGCAGAGTCAGAGTAACGTTTCAGCCGTTTAGTTAGGACGCTCAATTGCTGTACCAGTGTGTCGAGTTTTTCCGTCAGCTGGTGAGCTCCCAGCTGGCGAAGTTCAGTAGGCCGCACGATCACAGCAACTTGGCGACATAATTTCGCCGATCTGCTGCCTCTTTTGTACGCCATCAGTCTTCCAATTGCGGCGCGCTTGTTTAGGATCCGTTGCTCCAATCTCCTTCGCCATGGAGGCTCACGCCTTTCACGGAGATGTTGGAGCAGTCCGCCTCTTGGCCTAATACGGTATCCTAAACTTTTGGCGGTCGCCACAGCAGCACAGTAAACTTTCAGTTGCAGCTCCTCCATGTTCTCAGCATCAACCAAGTGCAGCGGAAGAACGTGCTCGTTCATGAGCTTTACTGCACTTGTCAGCCTGCGGGAATGCTGCAACTTCGGGATCCTGGGGCGCGACAATGGGTCTGTGTCGCGGAACTGTGAGATCGCCTCGTCGTAGTGGAAGACCAGATCGCGTAGTAGTTGTTGATCTGGCTGTGGGTCTTCCGGCTCAGGGGGTTGTAGTACTGTGGCCTCCACTGGTGCTGATTCGCGTGCCCCACTCGCGAATGAATTGCTCAGCCGTACTGAACTTCGTCTCGACACATCGCTTGCTCTGTTGTTCCTGGAGCTTATTTCTCTCTGCACCTGCTGCTTGATCTCGTCGATTTGCGTTTGGGAGAGCATGTTGTTGCGTACTATCGCTCTACGCCTCGCGTTCATCGCGTTCTGATCAAGCCTCCCGACGAACTCTGGATACGCTTCCTCGAACATTGTTAGTATTCGAGGGCGACCGCTCATGTCCGTCTCCAAAGCAGTGCAGATGTAATAGGCGCGGATCACGAATTCATTCATTTCGTGTGTCCACATGATCCGGCGCCTAGTGGTACCCACAAGTGTGGACGACTGTCGTCTGGCAGTCGCAACACGTCTCGTAGGCGCAGCGTTTCTTGGGTGATGTCGATGGCTGCTGTTTCCGTGTGGCGGTAGCTCTTCGGGTTGAACCCGGCTGGTGGCCCGCTCTTGCACATCGCCCTCCAGCCGCTGGCCGCTCGCTCTTACGCCCGTTCCAGGACCAGCTCCAGTTCGGGGACCCTCCTCGGGTGATCGCATTCTAATTATTCTTCGTGATCGTAGCTCCATTTTATTGGGTGTATCTCCTTTGCCCGGGAGACAGCGGGTTGGCAAGGCCTCCATGACCCGGGAGGCCTTCCCCGGGAGAGATATAGCGCTCTGACTCGCTCGCACCCCCTCACTTAGCCACTTTCGACACCCGTTCTCGGAGCCAAGACCAGGTGTGTGTTTCCAGTTCACGCCCGATCTAAAAATGTCGTCATATGATCTTCGTGGAGGCGTGAGATAGGAACATTTGAGACCAACAGGCAGGCTCCTACCCTATGTTGATCCCCATTTGAGAACCCATACCCATGATACCAGATACCCATCTGGTATCATGGGTTTTTTTTTTTTTTTTTTTTTTTTTCCGTTCAATTCTTGTTTTATTGTTGAAAGATAGATAAACAATGTATAAATGGATGGTATATAATGGATGGTAAAAATATTCTTTGTTTTACTTTTTCGGAGCTCGAAGAAACGTCCGAAATTCGTGTCTCTATCCCCCTTAATCTGATCGAGTCAAATCCTATCAAATGTTGCAACCTTGAAATGCAGAGTGCAAAACTTTATCTCGTTCGGATTGCGATACGTCAAATCCGATCGGGTTCCGTAATATGGGTTAATATGTAGCTCATGCATTGTAGCGTTTTTCGTGATGTTTCGTTTCTCATGAACGGTGATTTTCGACATCTGTAGCGAATCGACCAATTCATGTGCATCAAGGATTAATCTTAATAATTGTCTCGATTTGATTGCCAGCAGTAGAAGCATGAACTTTCCAGACAATTCAAAAGAAGCGTATTACAAAAATTACCAGATATCAATGAAAAACAACATCATTACAGGAAATAGATCTGCAGAGATACGGCCCTTACACTCATGGAAGAATTTGTTGTTCGTATCAATGTTCAGAAATCCTTGAGAGTGCTCGAAAAAAAACCAAACCTCTATTACCGTTTGGAATAAATTGATGGATCCTAGTTCATGTACGTTACCTTCAAAATATACATTTCAGGAAAGAGGTTCAGTCATATGAAAAAATATGGATGTTTGACCGACCAGCACTCTCAGGCAGTCGGTCTTTTTATTGATGAATACTGAGTACTCAGGGCGGGTGTGAAGTTAAAAAAATCGTGTAAATACAAAACAGATCTAATTAAATTTTGACTATCAACTTGAATGCTTTACTTTAAAAAATACTTAACGTGTCCACGTGGACATTATCAAAACCCCTCCCCCCTCACCGTGGACAAGCGTGGACATTTTTGAAACCCCTACCTCCCCTAAAGTTGTCCACGTGGTATGTGGACAGCCCCTTATCGGGAATTTGAGACTCGATTATCCGGAGTTTTTTATTTTGATTTTCGGAAATTTTGAATAATTTGTATAATAATTCCATATTGAATAACCAATATGGGTATCAAATGAAAGGGCTTAACTAGTAGAATACAGTTATTTATGAAAAATGCAAATCCAAGATAGCGGTCACGACACTATGGCGCCATCTTGTGGTGGCGGTCATTTTGGATTTGCATTTTTTCATAAATAACTGTATTCTACTAGTCAAGCTCTTTCATTTGATACCCGTATTGATGGGGTTTAGGGAAAACCCACATTGAACATGTACATAATCCTGGGTTTTCAAGGTCATGGAATACGCAGTTTTATAATGACACCAGAGATAAAGATGTGTTTCAAATTTCAGATCAAACGGTCAACAAGAAGGGGTTTAAATTTATATTAATGTGGTACAGCGCTACAGACAAAGTTACAAAGTTGCAAAGTTACAAAGTCACAAACATACAAACGGATCCAAGCTTGATAAAACCGTTTGATATATAAGTACAAATCATATTTATATTACGTTTATCGAGAGAAAATTCGTTTTTTTATGATTGGATAATCGAGTCCGACCTGTACTCTTTTTTTATTTACAAAACAAAAACTTTAATTTGCAATATCTGAAACATATATTTTTTATTAATTTTTTTATTTTTTCATATAAAATAGAAGTCACATAGAATATTTATAAATGAGACCAAGATGATAAAACTATTTTTGACGAACTTTATGGAACATCGGTATTTTATGAATGTTCGAAACTTCGAATTTTGGTACGTTAACCATCATTTTAGCCTCAAATTATGAATCCTGATGTTCAAAATAAAAAAAAAGCTCTTTATCAATCTCCTTCTAAATGCAGCCATTCTCGAGACATTTGAAAAAACATTTCTAATTTATTATCTTTTACAATTTTATTATTTTTTTTATTCATATATGTACTAAGTAGCTGACCCGGAAAATCTCGTCTCGCACAAAGTTTGGGTTCATTTGCTTGATTCCTTCTCGAGTTATGCAGATTTTTGTGTTCGATTTGTATGGCAGCTCCCCTTTAAAGAGGGGGGAGGAGTGTCGAGCCACTTTAGAAACATTTATCGATCCCTTGAAACTCTATATGTCAAGTTCATTTGCTTGATTAGTTCTCGAGTTATGTAGGAATTTGTGTTTCATTCGTATGGAGAGGTGGGAGGAGTGTTGAACTACCTTAGAAACGTTTCTTGTCCCCTAGAACATCCAAATTTGTGTTTCATTTGTATGACAGCTCCCACTCAGAGAGGGGGAGGATAGGAATCTATTTTTATATACAGACATTCCATGCCAAACCGATATAGTGGTTCTCAGATTTTCTTGAAAAGTGGTAGATTTGTTCTTTATCGCAAACAATTAGACCCGTATTTTTTAATTTTTTCGTTAGGGTGACCATTTCCGTCTTAAGGTGGTCCGAAAAATTATTTTTTTTCACTTTTTCCTAAAACGACTTTTTTCGGAAGTTCATAACTTTTGAACTACTAGACCGATTTAGATGATCGATATATCAAATTTAAACCAATGAGCTAGACTAAAATCGATACGCCCTTTTCAAAAGTTACATCTAAATCAAAAAATTCCCAAATGCTGTGGAAAACCCATATTTCTCCACCTCAAACGGAATACAAACTTTCATTCGAACCAAAAATACTCATGTTTTGTCATTTGTCGATTTCATTCGGAATTGCTCTGTATTGAAAGGTTAGATATAGTCCTACATCAAAAAGGATGATTCTGGTATCATTAGTTCGTGTTCGATCTTCATGGAACGATAGCAAAATCGCATCTGTTTGGAGCGGAGGCAGGGTGGCCACTCAATGTCAGTTTTTGAATTCCCGAATTTTTCCCGCACGATTTCACGAAAATCCGGACTCTCAAAAATGATATTTGAATATTGTTGTGTTGTTAGATAAAAATTGATTATTGAAAATCAAATTGCAAAAACATTTTTACTTTATTGTTTCCAAGTTCTACATGTGAACAAAAAATTAACGGTGTTTCTCACCAAAAAATTTTGGGTTGGATGTAGGGTTCAAGAAATACGGACCCCACCTCTACTTACTCAGAATTCAAAGAGCTTCATTTATAAGAATAACTGCCCCGGATATCGTCTATGATCAGTTCCCGTGTTGAACCAAAAATCCACAGTGCGACTCTTCTATGCAATCGGAATTCTACAATCAATTCAATATAAGTCAAATTAGAGAAGGGAAGGAGTGTCGAACTTCCATGGAAACGTTAATCGATCCCTAAAATCTCTATATGCCAAATTTGGGTCTATTTACTTGATTAGTTCTTTCATTCGTTTGGCAGACCCCCCCCCCTTACAGAGGGGGGAGGGGTCTCGAACTATCATAAGAACCTTCTTCGACCCTAAAAACCCCTACATACCAATTTTCATGTCGATCGGTTCAGTTGTTTCCGAGTCCATAAGAATCAGACAGACAGACAGACAAATCCATTTATATATATATACTAGCTGACCCGGCAAACTTTGTCCCGCCCAAAATTTGTTTTTTGTTATCAATACCTTCAAACATTCACGTTTTCTTTCTAAGCGCATGTTCATGAGGCCAGTCGCAGAACTGTTCATTGATTGATCTTTTAATCGACCCTTTGAATTTACCTTTTACTAAAAAATTCCAGGTACCTCTACCAAAACTCATCATTATAATATCAGATTATTTTCAGAAATAACATGTTTCTCCGTTACATGGAATAAATGTTTGATACAGAAAATATGATAGAATAAATACAGACCCGTCCCCTCTTCTCCCCTTAGAGATAGGGAGGAGTGTCTATTCACAATAGAAACGTTTCGTGCCCCCTAAAATCTTCACATGCCAAATTTGGCTCCATTTGCTTGATTAGTTTTCGAGTTATGCAGAAATTTGTTTTTCATTTGTATGACAGCCCACCCTAAGAGAGGGGGAGGAGTGTCAAACCACCATAAAAACATTTACTGCATCCTAAAACCTCCACATGACAAATTTGGTTTCGTTTGCTTGATTAGTTCTCGAGTTATGCAGAAATTTGTGTTTCATTTGTATGGGAGACCCCCTCAGAGAGACGGGAGGAGTGTCTATTCGCCATAGAAACGTTTTGTGTCCTTTAAAACCTTCGCATGCCAAATTTTGTATTTTCTTGATTAGTTTTCGAGTCATGCATTTGTCTTTCATTTGTATGACAGCTCCCCCTTAAGGAGGGGTGGAGTGTCTGACCACCGTGAAAACATTTATTGCGCCCTAAAACTTCCATATACCTAATTTGGTTTCGTTAGCTTGATTAATTCTCGAGTAATGCAGAACTTTGTGTTTCATTTGTATGGCAGCCCTCTCTAAGAGAGGAGGGTGGAGTGTCTATCCACCATAGAAACATTTATTGCATCCTAAAACCTCCAGATGCCTAATTTGGTTGCATTTGCTTGATTAATTCTTGAGTAATGCAGAAATTTGTGTTTCATTTGTATGACAGCCCCCCCTTAAAGAGGGGAGTGGAGTATCTAACTACCATAGAAACATTTATTGCACCCTAAAACCTCCAAAGCGTCATATCGTTAGTTGAATGTCTGCCATTTTACAATATGGATCGTTTTAGCATCGCACAACGTGTTAATTTTGTTAAATTATACTATAAAAATGATGAAAAATCGGCAAATGTTTTTCGAGCATTACGGACGGATTTTGGTCGTCATGGACGGCCTACAGAGCACACAATCGCTAATGTAGTGCGTAAATTCGAACAAACTGGATCCGTAGCGGATATTGTGAAACCTGTGCATCATCGTAATGTGCGTTCGGCCGAAAATATTGCTGCTGTTGCTGCCAGTGTGGAGGATGACCCGAATGTTTCGATTCCACGGAGTGCTCAGCAATTGGGCTTGTCAAACACATCATTATGGCGAATTTTGCATTTGGACTTGCACCAACATCCATATAAAGTCCAACTGGTACAAAAATTAGAGCGTGGTGACCATGGAATGCGTCGGGCATACGTCGATTGGGTGAACGGACAACAGCAGCAAAATGCTGAATTTTCGCATCAAATTTTCATCAGCGATGAGGCACATTTCGAGCTCGGTGGCTATGTGAACACCCAAAATTTCCGTATATGGGGCTCAGAAAATCCACACGTGATTGTTGAGAGGCCAATGCATCCGCCAAAAGTCACTGTTTGGTGCGCATTATGGTCTGGTGGAGTCATCGGCCCGTATTTCTTTGAAAATGAGGACGGCGAGACGGTAACTGTGAGCGCTATGACCGCATGTTAACCGATTTTTTTTGCCACAAATTGAAGATATGGATACGGATGACATGTGGTTTCAGCAGGACGGCGCCACGTGCCACACAACACGACAGAACATGGCGAAATCGGTTAACATGGGTTATGCGAAAGACCGTGTCTATGCCAACTCTCCGCAAACTCTTGAACATTTGAAAGACAACATTCGTGAAGTTATGACCGAGAAATGGACCATATGGCCCATATGGCCCATATGTGCCGAAAAGACCATGGGGTGATTGATAGATCTTTTGATTGGCCTTTTTAAAAATTTGAAACGAAAAAAAAATAGTAGTTTAAAGCTTCTATGATAAAATCAATCAATCATACTCGTTACAACTTCATAAGATCTTCTGGATGTACGGATTTATCTTGTGCTTTGTTGGCTTTATTTGTTCAAACACCTTATATGGACTTCCCAAGTTCCATGATATTTGGATAGCTTGAAATGAGTGTTCGTTTTACCAAAAAGACTTAGTTGTGTTGGTTTATGATGGCTAGAAAAGACAACTATCTCAGTGGTCTCCTTAGATAACTCAATCTCTAGCCGAATAGCCCGAGTTGGCAAATTGTTTGCTGAGTTTTGTGTTGTAAAAGTCCTCGCAAATCAGATGCTTTTGATCCAGCGATAGATATTGGTCAATCGACTTGGGCTACAAATTCCAGTAAAACAATTATTGATGTCGCTCTGAACAAGATCCACATGTACCAGTCTCAAAATTCAAGTTATATAACAAGTAATTCGATATTGTTCCCATCCAGAAGACACTATTTTGAGCTAGAGAATTAGGCATCTTTTTTTTCGAAAACAAAAAAATATTTCTAAATTTGGTACAATGTGAATGACTAAACTAGTACGGCACGTTCCGATCTCAATGAAAGGGATTTTATGGACCCAAACAACATGTAAATAAGTATCTACAGGGTGGGCCATTTAAAGTGGAAGAATTTGTTTTTGCAACAGCAAAGTAAAGAAGTGGAATTTAAATTTTTTTTTTTAAATTCATTTATTTTGGTCCAAGGAGATTTGTTCTAACTACTTTTTGATTATGATCTCTCGTAAATGACCGCCTCTGGCCTTGACCGCAAAATGTGCCCTTTTTCGGCATTTGTTTCCAATGTTTCGGCCGATATGGCAGCAATTTCTTGTCGGATATTGTCTTTCAGCGCAGCCAGGGTCCTTGGTTTACAAGTGTATACCTTGGATTTTAAATATCCCCATAAAAAAAGTCAGGAGGCGTCAAATCAGGTGATCTCGGTGGCCAGTCATAATCGCCGTTTTTCGATATTAATCTTCCGGGGAACATTTCGCGCAATAATTTGGTCGTGGCAGCCGCTGTATGGCATGTAGCGCCGTCCTGTTGGAACCAGTAATTGTCCAATTCATTTTCACGAACAAATGGCAATAAAAAATCGGTTATCATTGTCCGATAACGCTCCCCATTCACGGTTACCGTTGCTCCATTTTCGTTTTCAAAGAAGTACGGACCGATGACTTTATCGGCATAAATGCCACACCACACAGTAACTTTTTGGTCGTAAAGAGGTTGCGTTTCGATGAATTGGGGGTTTTCAGTAGCATAAAACCGACTCCTCCATTCAAGTTGAAATGCGCCTCATCAGACATTATGATTTTTTGCCAAAAGCCACAATTGAGAAGTTATTTTGAATGTACAGCTGAACAATTTCAGCGCATTGTTTAGGTGTGTATTGTTCCATGGTTAAAATTGTACTGAAATGACGCTTCCAACGCGGTATGACATTTGTTAATCTGACATCTCTGTCAAAAGGTATGGGGTTGCCAGATGCTTCCACTTTAAATGGCCCACCCTGTATATACATAAAAAAATGGATTTTTGTCTGTCAGATTCTTATGGACTCGGAAACTACTGAACCGATCAACATAAACCCCTCTCCCCTCTCCAAGGTGGGGGGGGGGCTGCCATACAAATGAAACACAAATTTCTGCATAACTCGAGAACTAATCAAGCAAACGAACCCAAATTTGGCATGTGAATTTAGGGGGCAGTAACTGTTTCTATGGTAGTTTGACAATCTTCCCCTCTCTCTGAAGGGAAGAGGGACTGAATAATTCGAACAATTCTATTCAAGCAAATGGAACCAAACATTGCATAGAAAGTTTTCAGGGATCGATACACGTTTCTATGGTGGTTTGACACTCCTCCCCCTCTCTCAGGGGAGATGCTGCAGAACTCGAGAATCAATGAATAATAATAATAATAATAATATAAGGGGCAATAAATGTTTCTATAGTGGTTTGACACTCGCATAACTCGAGAATCAATCAAGCAAACAGAAACAAATTTGGCATTTGAAGGTTTTTTGGTACGAGAGATGTTTCTATGATGGTACGACATCCCTCGCTCCTCTGGAATGGAGAGGGGGTCCCATGAAAATATTACACATATTCCAACCAAACATAACAATTGAAAATTATCGGTAAAATTTTGAAGGGAAATGGGAAAATTCGGAAAACTCAATTCCCATATGTTCTATAATTACATAGTGACAAGCGTTGTTAGTCCATTTGGTGTTTGTAAACATGTTATTTGCAAGTGATTGAAAAATCTTGAACGAGAATTGTGTCTGAAAATATTCTGATATTATGATGAGGAGTTTTGGTAGAAGTCCTAGGAAATATATTTTAAAAGTAAATTGTAAAGGGTCAATTAGAAGATGAATCAATGAACAGTTCTGCGATTGGACTCATGATCGTAAGTAAGAAAACGTGAATGTTTGGAGGTATTGATAACAAAAAATTAATTTTGAGCGGGACGAAGTTTGCCGGGTCAGCTAGTAATACAATAAAACTACAAAAATAAAGAAAAGATTAACAAAGAAAAGAGCTAGCAATCACACTGAGAGGATGAAATTGTGAATAGTTGTTACCAGTGCCACAAATTATCAAAATTTATTCACAAATGAAGGAATTAGATTTTTTCCAGTATCGGATGAATTCTCTTCTGTTGAAACTCAACACCATATCTGCCATAATGAGTATAACACAAGAGTCGAGACGCGTGAACTTTGTCTGGTATATTGATCGAAAACAGCATGAACGAATTTCAAAAAGCCTGCATTCAGGCACTTTCATTACTGTCAATAATTTCAGGTGATTATCACAAACGTTAAGTTGATCTTCATCGCTTCCAGTGAATTTTTATTGAAAACGTGTCACCTATGGCACATATAAATGGTGGTGTATGCCATTTCCGGGCAATCGTGAGTAGATTCATAAAACGTAGCAAGAGTTATTCTATACATTCCATTGCCGAAGTCGCCAAAAACAAGAATTTTGTGTGATAAATTGCCATCCTTTACCATTAATCAATTTCACTCTCAATTGGTGACGTTGAATTTTATGCTCTGATTTTCACTAACACGCAATGATCTTCATTTTTGACCATACGAATACCATGACGAAAAGGAAAATGCTAATGAAAAATAAACTTCATGGCAAGCTGATGTTGATGTTCATTCCACTGGGGTTCATTGATAGTGTTGTTTCATATTTATCGACTCTCGCTTGAGCAGTAGGTTATCAATACAAGGAAGGCAGAAATTCGCCGAATTTGAATGTCCTGAACGTGAATATTTTCAGCACTGGTTGTTACTGCTATTGTGGTGTTGTGCTTCAATCTGTTAACACAGATGTTTTGTATTTAAAATATTTTTTCAGCCTTCAAAGAATCATCAAAGGAGAGTAGTTCACACTTCGTGGCCCAGATCGTTCAGGCGGCAAATAGGAAGATTCGAAGAACGACACAGCGCAAAAGCACCATGTCCTCAACCACACCGGATACACTCTCGCTGGACAGTACAACCGTAAGTGTAACCACACGCCATCGTGCAGATCCACTTGAATTACAGCTTTCAATTCTCCCGCCACAGTCAGCCGAATCGAAAGAGCAATCATCGCGGACGTCCCATCGCTATCTGCATCCGAACAGTGCGGCGTTAGGAACAGGAGCGGGAGGAGGCGGAGGAGCTTCGAGTGGCATTGGCAGCATGACCAACGCTGCCGTCGCCGCTGCCGCCAATGCTCCGCAACTGGATCACCACCAAGTCGGACCGGGTGGTGTTGGAGGAGGCCCCGTTGTCCACTCGGACGACAGCCAGAAGGAGAATTTAGTACATCACCATCACTATCACCACTACCATCACCATCATGGGGGCGGCGGCGGGAATCGACACCACAGCGTTCAGAGCAATGACGACAACTCATCAGTATTAAACCGATCGTCCGAAGAGGACTCCAACGACAGTGCATTCGCCGATAATGGTGAGTACTTGCCCACTCGGATTTGTCATAGTAAAATATCATCATCTTTGTTTGTAATGATTTCATCCACAGTGTATCGACGGTTCTATCCGTGGTATTATTCGTAATAGCGCGCGAATCACAATCAAAGTTTTGTAACCGTTTTGGCTTCTCGGTTTTCTTTCACAGAAAGAAAATTTGACGAAGTCGGTTGATTATTGATTGGGGGTTTTCGCTCACAGAAAAAAAACATGTTTTCCAATAAAAACTCATGCAGAATCTGTCGACTTTTTGCCCGAAACTACAACAAAAAAAAAGGTACACACAGTGTAACATTTGAGCTGAACGTGTGCTGCTTGTGGCTACCACAATGCTTGCTCCTTCCAATGACACATGAAATTGACCTCTTCCTCCTGTTCCATGCGTGTGTCTAGCATCTAATAAGAATCGGATTGCGCGTTTTTTTTTTCAAATAACCTCGTGTTCTCACTAACTTACTTACCTCTGCCTTATTGGGGACAGCAGCTGCCCTTTCGTTTTATATTGTTTTTTTTTTAACGTTTGCTTTTAAAAAATGGACAAAAATTGGCGATTTTTTCGTGGGTTTACCTTCACGCGCAATGACTGAACTACCCATGCAGCATCAATCATAGTAACCCATGAGTCAGCAGAAAAATTCGAGAGGTTGTATCCGAGACACGGCCGCTTAGGACGTAGGACTACGCAATCTTTTTTTTTTTTTAATTTGTTGGTTTTCATTTCGGATATTATTTGCGAATACGTCGCAATTCCATAAATAACTCTTTAGTAAAAAGTTCCGGGGATCCTGAAAAGTTTTAATGGCTTGCGTGGTTTTGTCGAATCATTTCAAGAAGCAACGATCCTTTCTTGCCTTTGCGAGAACAATACACTGATTGTATTCATTCACTCGAAACACGTTTACCCGTGTTATGCGGAGAGGGGGTTTCAACATGCGGGGCACGATTTTCAACAAGTCTAGTCAGTTTATCTGCTTCGCCGGCGACGTGGACAGAATCGGAAGAACACATGCGACGGTAGCCGACTTTGTATACCCGACTGAAACACGAAGCAGGGCTGATCGGGCTTGGGATCAATGCGTCTTAGACTAGATACATGCTAGGGTTCCGCCGGTTGTTCTCTATGGGCACGAAGCATCGACGATGCTTGAAGAGGACTCACAAGCGCTCGGAGTTTTCGAACGCCGAGTGCTCAGAACAATACACGGTGGTGTACAGCAGAACGGAGTATGGAGAAGGAGAATGAACCACGAACTGGCGCAACTCTACGGTGAACCCAGCATCCAGAAAGTCGCCAAGGCTGGACGAGTGCGATGGGCAGGGCATGTAGCAAGACTGCCGGACAGCAGCCCTGCAAAGATGGTGTTCGCATCCAATCCGGTAGGAACAAGAAGGAGAGAAGCCCAGCGAGCGAGGTGGTTGGACCAGGTGGAGCAGGACTTGGCAAGAATCGGTGCAGCCGGGAGTTGGAGAACTGCAGCCATGGACCGGGTTTATTGGTTATCCTGTTGATAAATAGGATTAAACCAAAACAACATGAAAAAGCAACAAAAATACGAAGTGAAATAAGAAATTGTAATGAGGAAATTTGAAAATGATTTTGAAGACTTCGCGATGTCATTTTTAAAAATTAGTATAGGCTCGATAGGCTTTCCTTTCCGTGTTGATCTTGGAGACCCTGAGATTATTCAAAAATGAGCATGAGTTATTTCGATAATTAAGCAGTATATATATATATATATATATATATATATATATATATATATATATATATATATATATATATATATATATATATATATATATATATATATATATATATATAAAAATGGATTTCTGTCTGTCTGTCTGTCTGATTCTTATGGACTCGGAAACTACTGAACCGATCGACATGAAAATTGGTATGTAGGGGTTTTTGTGCTCCCTTGGCCGAGTGGTTAGCGTCATAACTAACATGCCGGGTGTTCGGGTTCGATTCCCGTTCTGGTCGGGGGAATTTTTCGTCAAAGAAATTTCCTCCGACTTGCACTGTGATCACGCGTATTCTAGAGCTTGCCACTCAGAATGCATTCAATGCGTGTTATTTGGCATAGAAATCTCAACTAAGTACAAATAAAAATGACGCAAGTAATACTACGTTGAGACGGCGAAGTTCCTCTAGGAACGTTAGTGCCATTGAAGAAGAAGAAGAAGGGTTTTTGAGCCCGGGGAAGGTTTTCGTGATAGTTTAAGACTCCTCCCCTCTCTCTAAGGGGGGTGGAGGGGTCTGCCATACAAATTAAACTCAAATTTCTACATTACTCGGGAATTAATCAAACAAATGAAACCAAATTAGGCATATTGAGGTTTTAGGGTGCAATAAATGTTTCTATGGTGGTAAGACTCTCCATCCCCCTTCTCTAAGGGGGGGCTGTCATACAAATGAAACACAAATTTCTGCATAACTCGAAAGCTAATCAAGCAAATGGAACCAAATTGAGCATATGGAGGTTTTAGGATGCAATAAATGTTTCTATGATGGTTAGACTCACCACCCCCCTCTCTAAGGGGGCTGCCATACAAATAAAGCACAAATTTTTGCATTACTCGAGAATCAATCAAGCAAATGATACCAAATTTTGCATGTGAAGGTTTTAGGATGCAATAAATGTTTCTATGATGGTTAGACTCACCACCCCCCTCTCTAAGGGGGCTGCCATACAAATAAAGCACAAATTTTTGCATTACTCGAGAATCAATCAAGCAAATGATACCAAATTTTGCATGTGAAGGTTTTAGGGTGCAATAAATGTTTCTATGATGGTTAGACTCACCACCCCCCTCTCTAAGGGGGCTGTCATACAAATGAAACACAAATTTCTGCATTACCTGAGAATTAATCAAGCAAACGAAACCAAATTTCGCATGTGAAGGTTTTAGGGTGCAGTAATTGTTTTTACGGTGGTTAGATACTCCTCCCCCCTCTCTAAGGGGGGGGGGTTGGTCTGCCATACAAATGAAACACAAATTTCTGCATTACTCGAGAATTATTCAAGCAGATGGAACCAAATTAGGCATATTGAAGTTTTAGGGTACAATAAATGTTTCTATGGTAGTTAGATTCTCCCCCTCTCTAAGAGGGGCTGCCATAAAAATGAAACACAAATTTCTGCATAACTCGAAAGCTAATCAAGCACAATTTGGTATGTGAGGGTTTTTGAATATGAGAATTGTTTCTATAATGGTATGACACCCCTCCCTCCTCTGGAATGGAGAGGGGTTCCATAAAAATATTACATATAGTTCAACCAAAAATATTTCAGCCAAACATGATAATTGAAATTTTTCGGAAAACTCTGAAGGAAAAAGGGAAAATTCGGAAAATTAAATTGACATATGTTCCACAAGTACATAGTGACAAGGGCTGTTAATCCATTTGATGTTTGTGCTAACGAAATTGATCTTTGTGCGAAACTGGAAATGGAATTTAATGTGATGAAACGCACTCCTATATCGTCTTCTATCTATATAAATAAAAATGGATCGCCAAATGTGTTGATAAGAGCAAAACTCGAGGAAGGAATTGTCCGATTTAGGGCTGTCTTTATTCTATCATATTTCCTGTATAAAACATTTATTCCATGTAACGGAGAAACATGTTATTTACAAGTGGTTGAAAAATCGAGAATTGTGTCTGAAAATAATCTGATATTATAATGATGGGTTTTGTTAGAAATACTAGGAATTTTATAGTAAAAAGTAAATTCAACGGAGATGAACAGAAGATCAATCAATGATCAGTTATGCGATTGGACCCATGAACTTGCTCATAGTAAGGAAACGTGTGAATGTTTGAAGGTATTGATAAGGTAATGATAACAAAAAACAAATTTTTGGCGGAACAAAGTTTGCCGGGTCAGCAAGTTTTAACATAAAAATATAAGCATAAATGCCATGACAATGTGAAAAGAATTGATAAAAAAAATGGTACTCACGTATTTTCCACCGCAGCGCAATGTTTATCATGAATTTATTAGTTCGTGATGAAATTTATTCATCGAATCGAGTGCAGCCATCACCCACTTTCTTCCACACTGGCGTGGATTATGGAACTCTAGTTCTAATCAACGACCCCAATCTTCCGCCGATGGAATGTCAGCTCGGCAGGATAATTGATACACATCCAGGTGATGACAGCATTATTCGAGTCGCAACTTTGCACACCGTTGTAAAACGAAAGACGCGTTTATTTTCTTTCTCGCTAACGCGAGTTAATTTTTTACAGTTCACCGAAAGTAAAGGCTGAAACCAACCCCGGAAAACTCAAAAATAACGAACCAGCATGAGGTGTATATTCAATTTTGAGATTGACTGTATATGTTCAACATTTGATTACGTTGGGTAGTTTCCTTTGGTAAGCGATGCTTGGATACCCATCCGGAAGCTTTGTTTGGCAATTTGCAATTGAAATAACAGGATTGCACGGAGCACCTCATTTTCAATTTTAGGTTATGATTTCTCATGATTTTCTATGCTGACTACAAAAAGATGGTCGCATAGGACCCTCCTGACTCAAAAGCGTAAAGGCATTGAAGACTGCCATATTCTAGACGTTCAGGAATATTAATACCCACGGAATGCGTTTGACGTTCAAAACGTTACGGTCGATAAGTTGCTATGTCACTATCTCATGGACAAATATTGAAACATTATTTATCGATCCTCCATTCACATTCACTGTTGCACATATCTATCTGTCTCACAATTTCACACGTAATCAAATCGGCAAATTATACATGCAAATGCGTATCTTTACAGCAGCGCGCACCAAGAAACCTATACAACGCTTTTTTCGATTCCGAGCCTCATCCAAAACACCAAAAAAGAAGAAACCTTCTCCGAAGTAAGGCTGACCTTCCATGAGTCCGTGGTCTTTTGATGACTTATTAACCAACACAGGTCCCAGCAGCTTTCTGGAAGCACTTGAAATTGAAAATATATGAGGATTCAGTGGTGAGTTGTGAAATGTCGTGAAACCACTTCACTCATGTTTAAATATCCGGGTCTCATTTTAACTCAATTCTACTCAATGATACTTTCATTTCAGAAGAAACGGTGACTAGGAAACAGTTATTCTAGGACTACCTATTATATATTATTACGAAGAGATCTTCATAAGTTTGCCGAAACAAAGCCACGTTTTACCTTGTGTTTCAATAAGTAACCTGTTTTGTCGAATTTAAACAGCCACCTAGGCGTTAACAATAATTGAAACTTTCCCCCTAACAGCCCGAATTGCATAAGCATACTCTTTTTTTTTGCATTCTTATATCTCTCGCCTAGTGTTTAACCGCAGTTTTTTTTTTGCTTCGTTACATACAGGTTCGATGTCCCTCAAGACGGTAACGCTCACGTTGGACCACAAGCTGCGCTCGCTTCGTAACTCCTCGATCGATTCGGACCGGGACGTGGCGGAAACGACGCTGGAGAGTGACTGCGACAATAGCAGCAGTTGCTACAGTGCGAATGCTGGCACCGTCGCCGTCACCACCACCGGAACACCGACTCGCCGCTCTGTGCACCATTCGCGACCCCTCACCCTGGGCGAAAACATTCCATACGCGGACGAGTCCCCGGAACGGCCACTGATCCAGAGCCGGTCGAAACCGCTCCGCCAGCTGAGTAACACTAATGGTAAGAAAAAAAATTATAGGAGGTTGTATCCAAGACACGACCACTTTGTTGACGTAGAACTACGCTGTTATTCTGTTCAAGTCGCTTGTTAATAACTTCGGATATTATTTCACACACACACACACACACACACACACTTATATCCGCTTTGCGCTCTTTTCAACAGAAGCCATTTGTATTAATAATTCCAGTCTCGATTAGCTTAGCTGTCATCCTCGGTGGAGATAATTTCGCTACTGTCACGCGAAACCAAATCACACACAAAATTCCTGAACAATTATTTTCTTGGTGACCCAATGATAGCCTAGTTTGATGATTCCCCAGACAATAGGGTAGTTCAGAACCTTAACACGTTGAGCCCCGCGTCGGTCCCTAGGGACTAACACTGATTTTTTCATTTTTTTTTAAAGTCCATCATCGATTTGGGGGTCTCCGTAGCCACATTGGTTGCGCGTTCGCTTAGTAAGCGATCGATCGTGAGTTCAAAACTCAGGACCCCCATTGACCATCTTTGTGTTGTTACAGAATAACTACGTCCACGCAACAATCATCAGCGATGGAGATCGATCCACGGTCGAAATAAGATCGATTCATCCATACAACTGCTCTGCTCTGCAGAAATATCGGGCTGCTGTTCTATAAATAACTCAACAATGGATCAACGACTGTCTCCGCTGTCCAGTCTTAACTGTGGATAATGGAAGAACAGATAGAAAACTCTTTCGCCTAAATGGCTACTGTGTAAATATGTACCATTTACAATGGTATAGAAGGGAATACTCTAACGCCGAAAAATGACAACTGTGTAATGTGCTAATTATAGATATGATAAATATGTGACATGTACACGATTAAAAATTCGGCTCTGTTACAGCTAAAATGCTAATGAGTCTAAAATAAACAAAAAGGATAAAAAAAAATCATCGATTTGCTGGGACCGATGAAGGCTAAACGAAAAGATCATTGTCGATCCCATATTTTGGTCGGGGCTCAACGTGTTAATGGAATTGCGTCAGATTGATGTAATAATTGTAATGCCAGAGAAATCGGCGAGTAAGTATTTTGGTCGCGTCCACAGCTCAATCCGAAGCGAAGACATGTGATGACGCAAAAAAAGGAAGAACAAGCGATGTTTATTGCTTCGTATCTAGAACGATACTGAAAGTTTGCCCCAGAGAGATCCAATATATTTTCGCGATGACAATGCTACAGACAATGTTACCACATTTAAATCTGTACCAGAGGGGTTCAAAATCTTTCTCATCTGTACTTTTTTGACGTGGGACTACGTCTAACCGGAGTATATGGGGGGTAAAATGAAAACCTAAACACAGGACATGCCGGAAAAAATGAAAGATTCTGAATGCTTATAACTTGAACATTTCTTACTGGATCGGAAAGATGTTTGCATCAATTGATAGGAAATATTTCTACGCTTCTATCGCAATTAATAAAATGTTATCTTCCATTAGATAAACAATTGAATAACTGTAAAATGTTAAGCATTATCTAAACACCCTAATTGCCTAATTTTGATTGGCCCGATCTACGGTTTCCCTAACACAGCCATCAAAACCAAGCAGCCTTGGGGAAATCGGCATTGCAAATACAAGAAAGTATGGGGATTTTTGTTCTCACCGAAATGTGTTCCCTAACACAGACTTCAAAACCAAGCAGCGTTGGAGAGATCGGCATTGCAAATATATGAAAGTCGGGGGTATTTTTGTTCCGACTGAAATGTGTTTCCCTAATACAGACTTCAGATCCATGGAGCGTTGGGAAATTGACGCTCCAAATACATGTAAGTCGGAAGCATTTTTGTTCCGACTGAAATGTGTTTCCCTAACACAGACTTCAAATCAATGAAGTGTGGTGAAATCGGCATTGCAAATACATGAAAGTTGTGGTATTTTTGTGCCGACTGAAATGTGTTTCCCTAATACAGACTTTAGAACCAAGGTGACTGAGGAAATTGGCATTGCAAATTCATGCAAGTCGGGGGCATTTTTGTTCCGACTGAAATGTGTTTTGCAGACTTTAAAACCAAGATGTCAGGGGAAATCGGCTCAGCAAATAAATGCAAACTGCGAGTACTTAGTACTTTTGTACTCGCTTGCCTTTGTGCAAACTAGAATATGTTTCCTTAAAACGGTCTACCGGGGGTACTTCTGCACTCTGCATTTTTTTGCACTCCGAAGAGTGTTTTCCTAACACGGATTACAAAAGCGGGTACGAACACCACGCTATGGCTCGGTTATTCAAGATTGCATTGAAGGATATGCCTTCATATCTTCTGCTCACTGAATTCCTACGCATACCATTTGATGATTAGGCAAAATGGTGATAACCATTTGCTGCGATAACGCCTATTGATTAAACAATATGCGTTCGACGTACATGTCAAAATCGAAACTGAGTGCCTGAGTGAACTGAGTGAACTGAGTGCCTGAGTTCATCAAATCAAGCAAATTCGCGGTTCGAGAAATACGTACACTTTAGAGATGCAAACTTGAGAAGAAAACGTAAAATAAAATAATCGTTTGATTTTTGTTCACATATTTTGTCCTAGGCATCATACCAAACGTAAAAAGATTGTTATTAAATTTACTTGTAACGAAGAATTAGAATGCATGAATTGACCTTATATGGAATTATACAATCTTTTTACTCAACTTCAACTCAACTCAACGCAATTCAAATATTTTTTTTCTGTATTATAGTGATTTTCAACACATTTTGGCTGGTTCGTCACTTTTAACTTCCATTTTTGGAAGAATTTCGGGAGTGAGAATTGAACTCGTGACCTTGAGCGTGAGAGGAACGGATGTTACCACTACGCCAGATCGCCTCCACACAAAGCAAATATATTGAATTTAATTGAATTCGAGAATTGTTTCATTCAATCAAAAATTTAATCAATACAAATAAATGATTGCTACGCTAAGATAGGTCCCACGTCAACCTTGCGGTTATATCATAGATATAACCCACACAATTTTTTTTCCAAAAATCTGTACCATCGAAAATATTCGTCGTAGAAAAAAAAATCTATTTTATTAGCATGAAAAAATAGTCATTTATTTACTACAAATACAGTCCATTCTCCCTAACTCGATGTTCTGTATCTCTGATTTCCTCTGATTTCAATTGCTCTTGAAAGTGAAGACGTGTCGTCAAACAATTTCTTTTCAAGTATGGAAAACCACGTGAAACCTTTCAAGCGAATAATCAAAACGCTAACCATTGCGCAACGTTCGAGCATCATCGAAGGGGTCTGAAGCTGCAAATAATTTCAGTACTGCACAAAGTACGGTATCAACACTATTCAAACTAAAGTAAAAATGGAATCAGAATGGAAAATTGAATCTATACCAAAAGCATATAAGGTTGGTCGGAATCGAAAAGCTGGAGCGGTCAATGGATTTTTGTCTTATCAAGCCAGAGAGAATAATTTACCTCTCTCAGGCTCTATTCTTCGGAATATGGTTTGCGAATTTGTCCAGAAACTGGGAATTGACGGGAGCGATAAACTGCCGTTGCTGATCAATGGAAAGAGTAAAAACCCACTATGTTTCAATAAGATGAAGTCATTACCAGCGAAAGCAACACCAAGGTCTGGATGGCCTTAATGCTTTTTGAGGAATGGATCATGCAATTCGACGAAAAATTTTCCAATGGAAATGGAAAGGTATTATTTTTGGAATTATGTGTTACGGTAATGTATCATACTTATATAAATTTCTTTTCAAAGGTGGTCATGTTTGTTGAAAACTATACAGCGCACCCAAAATCTCTCCGACCAAAGCTCAAATCGATTAGTGTACAATTTTTCCACAAATCTTTAACTTCGTAGCTCAGCAGCTGGACTTCGACATAATCAAGAACCTGAATCAGTACTTTCGCCATCTTCTATTAATTAGTTCGACTAGTTAAACGAAGATTGCAAGAAATGGAGGATATTTGTCCTTTTCCACCTTCATGTTATTCAACATTCTTACTGTATTTTAATGCACTCTAGGACCCTTCAGATATACCGGTATTGGATGCAATCGAAATACTTTCACCCTCTATAATCAATAAGGTTAAATCTGAGACTATTTAAAATTGCTTCAGGAAGCCAAATTTTCCTTCAATGATGATGGTGATATTCCGCTGGCATGATTAAATGCGTCGTGAGCATGCTGATGTCGACAGTACAATACCGTTCGATTGCTCAATGTCTTTTAATAATTAGACCAAAACGTGATTTGCTGTGATCTGATGCCAGATATCGATATACTTGAAAGTGTTGAAAAAGCTGAGAAAAACGCTAAGGATAGTAGTTCTATTGAGATGGAGAATATTCAGGAAGGTTCAGATGATTGTGTCAAAGTTACATCTTCGAACGTTATAACAAACCTGAAGAATATGTCCGGAATATTGAAATCAACTGAAAATGTTCCTGTGAAACTATTCGAACATTTCTTTGTGATTGAACAGTTCCTGCGTGATCGTTACAATTTAGTTTGAATAACATACTTAACCAATATTTTCTTTGTTAACCTAGTTCCTCATGCAGATCGGACTCGGTTATATACAAACTCGATTATATCTGATTCGATTATGTAAAATTTAGGACTCGATTGTATACATTAAAAAAATTTTAATTCAAATATCAATAATCTCAAGAAAAAAAACGGGTGGGTAATGTCGGGGACATAACCGGAGTGACGTAGGACTATACAAAGGGGACAGCTTTTGTTAAATATATATTTTAAATATATTGTTTTATTTTCTTCTCCTACGTGGATACCTACCTATCTACCTGAAAAATGGATTAGTTTACTGTTTACTCTTTATGAATATGTTGATGGTTCTGAAAAGAACCTTTGGTGTTGTGTTTTTGTTATCACTTGATATTCCCATCTTGTTCGGTTAAACCTTCCTGTTTAGCTATTGCGTTTGCCACTCGCCACAGCTTTCACAGTTGGAAAATTTCGTCCCATCCAGCTTGTGACATGTTGTTCAGTAAATTACATTTAATGCGACGTGCCGGAGAAACACTTTGCCACTCACTGAAACTAATTGTTGCCTCGATGAGCGCCGAACCGAAGCTGCTCTGTTTTTGATGCGGGTTTTCTGATTGTCGTGAGCAGCTGCAAGCCAACTCGAGCACTCCGACGGCCGAAACTCTATAATCGCTGTTAGGTATACTGGTGCTCCGGCACCAATCCGTTCGGCCTAGTTACCCTTGCGGAGCAATCAGTGAATGCGACCAACAGGGAACTGGAGACCTGCACGGTTCGAGTGAGACTTTGCCTTTCCTTTAACTTGTCCTCCTTTGTTACGTCCACGATGCCGATGCCGTACAACCACACGGGTTTACGGTTTGAAAGAAAATAAGATATTTTTTTGGGGTCCGCGTGTTTTATACTCAAGCGGTACACACTCACAGGATAGAGACAAATCGGCAGACTCAGCCAGAGGGGCGAGTCCAACGAGGCGAACGAATGAGCGTTAAAAGGGAGCGATGGCAAAAAAATACATTCATTACGATTTGTTCGCTCGTTGGATTCACATGCAGGCTAAAAAGGGTCCTTTTCAGGATCACAAAATTATTTTCAATCTAAAGAGTTTATTGTTTTGTTATCACTCGATACCCTCTTCTTGTTCGGCTAAACCTTTCTGTTTAGCGATTGCATTTGCCACTCGCCACAGCTTTCACAGTTGGAAAATTTCTTCCCATCCAGCTTGTGACATATTTTACAATAAATTACATTCAATGGCACGTCGCATTACCACTACTCAGCATCGGATTGGAGGTAATTTTAACCTGTAATTGAACATTTGCGATGACAGTGGTACAGTGTCGACTTTCAATGTGGGGTCATAATTTGGACCCCGAACTCTATGTTTACAAAAATGTCCAACTAAATATGTCGCATTACAGGTCCGTCCAATTAGCTAAATGTCGAGATAAGTGTAAATTACTGTACTTTCAATCTAGAAGCAATTTAAGAATTGGTGAAAATCAATAAGCTCAGAACAACTGCCAAATTCACATACTCATCATATCCTGGCAAACAAATTATGAAAAAATCAATTTGTGTTTTATTATTATTTTGGATATTGTTTTAGAAAGCATTGAACTGTATTTGCTAAACTCTTTTTTGGGAGGTTTAATGGCCCTGAAAAGCGCCTTGTTTTATGGAATGGTTCCAATTTAGAAAACTTAGTACTCGTGGTTTTGAAAAAAAACATTTCGAATGCCCTCGATGCCGCCTTGTTCTGGATTTGCCATCAAAGCAGTTTGTATATAGAACAAACTTTTTTCTTCTGCTACCTGAAGCCGTTTTGCGATTGCGTTTGCCACTCGCCACTCGCTGCAACTGCCTGTTGTCTTGATGTCCACCGAACCGAATGTGTTCTGTTCCGAATGCGGGTTTTCTTATCGTCGCGAGCAGCTTTGCCAGCTAACTCGATCACTTCGCCTTTCCCTTCACTTTTCCTCCTTTACCATGTCCAGACATGACTGATTGGATTGGTTTGTTGAAGTGTTGTGATGCGAACCGATGTGGTGTACGGTTTGAATGAGAATGATCGTTACGGCAGCGGAGCGGGGATTTTTAAGCTGACTGGCTGGCTCGAGAATTACGCATGTGTGAGACTGCGACCAATGTTTCGTTCATATTTTTTCTTTTTCCTTTCCAATCGTGCTTCATTCTATTTCGCTGCTGCTCTGGTTGCCCGTTTTGGTCGGTACGATTTGAGGAGCACAAAATGGACCAATCAAAAACACATAGTGCACATAGTGCATTTTGACAATGCTTGATATTTCACAATTATTCAATTATTTATCTCAAGAAAAATGAAATGTTATTCGGTATGATAGATGCGTAGATATATTTCCTATCAATTGATGCAAAAACCTTTGCGATCTATTGAGAAATGCTCGAGTTATAAGCGTTCCAAATCTTGCATTTTTTCCTACTTGTTCAGTGCCTAGATTTCCATTTCACCCCCTATATCTTCCGGTTAGACGTAGTCCTACGTCAAAATTAACCTTTCAACATTAAACATTTCAACATTTAAGTGGATTTTATAAGTACAGTGGGTTAAAAATCGCGTTTTTTGAAGATTTTGATTGAATTTTCATCAGGAATTGTTTACATCGATATTGCAGCGAAACTAAGAGAGATAGAAGTTGGGCGTCAAAGAACAAATTGTAGAGGGGTTAGAGAGCTTTAATTTAATTGATAGCAACAATCAAGTTTAGTATAAATTTTTGGGATAACATTAATAATTACAAACTAAAAAAAATGGGTGGGTTATATCTATGATATAACCGCAAGGTTGACGTGGAACTACATGCAATCATTCGTTTGTATTGATTAAATTATTGATTGAATGAAACAGTTTCCAAATTCAATTGAGTTCAATATATTTGCTCTGTGAGTGAAAAAAATGAACAAATGCCGTGTAAAGTCAATTCATTTATTGTGATTGATTGTTCTTCGTTACAAGTAAATTTAATGACGGACCTTTTACGTTTGGTATGATGACTAGAACAAAATATATGTACGGAAGAATTATCAAACGTTTGATGAACCAGCCTAAGGCTGAAAATCTTTCCAATAAAGACAAAAAAAATTATCAAACGATTATTTTATTTTACATTTCCCTCTGAAGTTTACATCCCAAAAGTACATACTTCTCGAATCTCGAATTTGCTTGAAACTGGGAAGTTCATTCGCTTCTAGTGTCTGCACGATTTTCCCAGGTTCCTAAGTTTAGAAGATCATGTTAGGACAGACATATTCCAGTCTGCAGAAGGCAAGCGAGGGCAAAAGTACTCGCAGTTTGCATTTATTTGCAGAGCCGATTTCCCCAGAAACCTCGGTTTTGAAGTCTGTGTTAGGGAAACACATTTCAATCGGAACAAAAATACCCCCGATTTGTATGAATTCGCAATGCCGATTTCCCCACGCTTCATGGATTTGAAGTCTGTGTTAGGGAAACACATTCCAGTCGGAACAAAAATACCCCCGACTTGCATGAATTTGAAATACCGATTTCTCCAGGCACCTTGGTTTAGAAATCTCTATTAGGGAACACATTTCGGTGGGAACAAAAGCTCCCCCTACTTTCGTGTGTTCTTTTTCTTCTTTTTGGTTTTAAGAGGGTTTAAACTTTTCAGTTCACTCGCCTCTAGGCTCTTTCGTGTGTTCTTCTTCTTCTTCTTTTTGGCTTCAAGAAGGTTTAAACTTTTCAGTTCATTCGCCTCTAACTTTTCGTGTGTTTGCAATGCCGATTTCGCTGCTTGGTTTTAAAGTCTGTGTTAGGGAACATTTTTCGATGAGAACAAAAGTCCCCCTACTTTCATGTATTTGCAATGCCGATTTCCCCAAGGCTGCTTGGTTTTGATGGCTGTGTTAGGGAAACCGTAAATCGGGCCAATCAAAACGATGCAGTTGGGGCGTTTAGATAACGCCTAATATTTTACAGTTATTTAATCGTTTATCTAATGAAAAACAACATTTTGTTAGTTGCGATAGATGCGTAGAAATATTCCCTATCAATTGATGCAAACATCTCTCCTATCCAGTACGAAATGCTCGAGCTATAAGCATTCGAAATCTTTCATTTTTTCCTGCATGTTCTGTGTTTAGGTTTTCATTTTACCCTCCATATATTCCGGTTAGACGTAGTCCCACGTCAAAACTTTTAAAAGTTATTTTAATCCACTAATTTAGATGTTCCACTACTATATCCTGTACTAAATTTTCTCATATTTGAAATGAAAGCTACAGAATTGGATTACGTAGCGTACTTTTCAATGTTTGTTTGTTTGTTTGATGTCAGTTTGAGTCAACAGAGTCCGAAACAAAGAAAAAGTTCTGGAACTCTGTCATCACATGCACATGCCAAATTTGGTTACATTTGTTTAATAAATTCTCGAGTAATGCAGAAATTAGTGTTTCATTTGTATGGCCTATCATAAGAACCGTCCCCGATCCCAAAAACCCCTACACACCAATTTTCATGTCGATCGGTTCAGTAGTTTCCGAGACCATAAGAATCAGACAGACAGACAGACAGAAATCAGAAATATATGTCCTGTCCTGAAATGACCTGTTTTCTGATTTGGCACCCTTAATAAAAGGCGTAGTTTTACGTCAAAAAGAATTTCCAAGAACAATCAATCTTTAAATAAACCTTTGTACTAATCTGTATCTACTGTCCACCATCCAGGAAACTTTCCAAAATCCTCGGATCTCAGCAACAGCAACAGCAGCCTGTTCAACAACAACACGAGCAGCGTTGGCAGTAGCCCTACCGGTGGCAACGGCGCCGGCGTTCTGAATGGTTCGGTGAAGTCCGCCCACTCGGATAAATCCATCGACAGTAGCAGCGGTGGTGGCGGGATGATGACGACTACGGTGACAGCGAACTCGAGCGGTAACACAACAAACGACAGCTGTGTGACGCTCGTAAACGAAGAGGAGGATGGCGATGACGAGGAGGACAAGGTGAACAATATCTCCTTGAGTTCCGATGATACGGACACTTCGACGACGAGCAATCCGCGGGAGAAGCTGACCGCTGCGACGTATCGCATCGACACGGAAGTGCTGAAGAAGATGAACCGCATACTGACGAATCTGGAGCGCAAGGCGAACAACCTCGAGCGGAAGTTCAACCTGAACCGGTCGCTCTCGTTGAACTACAAGAACCACAAGAACCTGGAGTGCTGCTGTGGGCACACGGTGGCCAATAGTGGGGCGATACCGTCGGCCCAGTGCTGCAATAACAATAACAACAATAACAATATGCACAACCAGCAGAACAATAACAACAGCGTGAGCGTTCACAACAGCTTGAATGTGCGGTCGCGTCTTTCGCTGACGAAGGACGAGAAAACGGACAAGAACATCAACCGGAGGAGACAAATTCATGATGTCAGCCAGACCGCACCGGTGTCGGGTGAGGGTGTCTGCTGCGGCGCCGAACATCATCAACATCACACATCCCAGCAGCAGCAGCACCAGCAGCAACAGGGACCACAGATCATATTGACGCCGACACCGGTGAATCCTCAACCGAACGGCGGAGGAGGCGGAGGGGGAAGACATCGAAGGCAGGTGGGCAGCAGATCCATCAGGAGGAGACACACGGTTGGGGGAACACACGATTACTGCTCGAACAAGATTGTGAACAATCACGGTCACAATGGAATGCAGTGTCAACAGCAGCAGCAACAACATGGTTCCGGTGGAAGAGGGCTGGCGGGAGGGTGCACCGCTGTAGTGCAGCAGGGCGTTTGTGGGGGCGAAGAGAAGTGAGGGTTTCGGGATAAAGGGATTAGTGTTTGTGTGTGCGTTTGAGAGAAAAGCGAATGGAAAGAAAATCAGATGCTGATTTTCATTGCGTTCTGAATCGTTGAATCAGAATGAGTGTCTATTGTTTCTGTAATTTGATAAGTTTTGCACCCGAGAGGATCATGTATGTGGACGCAATGCGTAATTTTGTTTCGTATATTATGATCTTTGGTTTTGTACAGGACTTGTATCGTGCTGTCACTTTCGCTACTAAAATTTTCGTAGCTGTCATAGGTTTGCGTCAAACTTTTTGTAATTAGTTACTCTACTATTGTGAAATTTTGCGCCCGGTAAACCGACAAAGCCATTTTTAGACTACCCGTCCAATAGACAAAAAAAATCTAGTTTAATATAGAGGTCGACATTGGTCGAAATACATTCGAAAAATTTGTTGGCCAACCGACCGTTCACCGGTCTAGGACCTAACGAATTAGAGATGTCCAGCTTCGTCTGTCTTGGGCAGCCGTTCTCCAGTCACCTCGTACACCAGCAGATCGTGCATCCTCTTCCACCGCGCACATCCACCGTGTGCGAGGCCTACCACGAAGTCGACGGCCACTCCCTGGTTCTCTGCTGCTCTGCTAGATGTCCAGCCCACTGCAGCCTGCCACGCCGTGTTACCTTCACTATATCAGCGTGTTTGTATATCTGGTGTACCTGGTGTACTCGTAATTCATGCGCCTGCGCCACACACCATCTTCCAATTTACCGCCAAGTATCGATCGCAGAACTTTACGCTCAAAAACTTCGAGCACTCGTCGGTCGGCTTCCTTCAGCGTCCATGCTTCATGTCCATAAAGGCCCGCCGGGGGGATCAGCGTCCTATACAGCACTTGTTTTGTAAGTTTCACTTCACGACTCATATCGTTGTCACATGTCACAAGCGTACCAAGATACACGGATTCATCAACCACTTCAAACCGTTCCCCATCAATCTCCACTTCAGCACCAATACCACCGGAACCTCCACGCTCCCTGCCAGCTACGACGTACTTTCGTGATGTACGTACGTTTTCGTGATGATCGTACCGTTTCTTTGCACGTTCGCTCTTCGTTCGTTGCTGATTCAAGGACTATGTTAAACAGTAAGTTGGAGAGCGCATCCCCCTGCTTCAGTCCATCTAACGTTGCGAACGCGGCTGATGTCTCGCCAGCTATCCGCACGCATGACTCCGATCCTTCCAGTGTCATACGACTCAGCTTAATTAGTTTCGTCGGGAAACCGTGTTCCTGCATAATCTGCCACAGCTCGTTTCTTTTCACTGAGTCGTATGCCGCCTTGAAATCTACTAACAGACGGTGAGTCTGCAAGTTATACTCACGGCACTTGTCAAGGATCTGTCGTAGGGTGAACATTTGATCCGTCGTGGAACGCCCCTGTCGAAAACCAGATGAAGGTATTCGCCGACGAAGGATTCCGTTAGCGGTCTCAATCTGAGGAACAGGATACGGGAGAGCACTTTGTATGCGGAGTTGAGCAACGTAATGCCTCGATAGTTGCTACAATCGAGTCGATAGTCCTTGTAGATTGGGAATATAGTCGTTCGGCATTTGCTCATCCGCCCAGATCCTCAGTATGATCTGGTGTATCGCATCGTACAGCCGCTAGCTTCCCGCTTTTCGAATTTCGGTCGGGATACCATCTTTCCCAGCGGACTTGCCGTTACCTACTCACTAATCGCCTTTTTAACCTCCTCCTATGTTGGTAACGCCACAGCTTGTTTGTCATTCATAATCCTCATCCTCATTCTGTTCCTGTTTTGCTCATCTTGGTCCTCAATAGCGCCTGAAAGTGCTCCGTCCACCTGACTGCAACCACGGATTCTCAGTAAGCAGGCTGCCGTCCTTATCATTACACATCACCGGCGCAGGAAAATTCCTGCTTCTGACTGTTGACTGTTGTATAGAAGCTCCGCACGTCGTTTCTAGCAAAGTTGTCTTCTGTGCTGGCGAGCACCTGCTTCTCGTACGCGCTTCTTCTGACGGTGGACTCCATTTTCGGCAGCTCTTGCCTCCCTGCATCTCTCTCTGTCGCTCCCTGTCTTCTCGTCTGTCGCTCTCTGGCACTCGGCATCAAACCAGTCGTTACGCTGTCTTCCCCGCGTACGTACCTAACACCTCTCTCGCAGTCGTTTCAATGGCACCGTGAATAGTACTCCACAGCCCATTTATATCTTGTTCCTCCTGCTGTTCTGCGATCCGTTCATCCAGCTCTCAGGCGTATTCTTCTGCTACGCCATCTGCTTTCAAGTGCCGACCGTTCATCAGTACGTGATCGATCTGAGAGCAGGCTTTCCATTTGGTTGCCTCCAGGCACCCAGGTATCCGAATATTTAAACGTGGAAAATAGGAGCTACATATGGCCATTCCTCTGGCCGCGGCAAAGTTTATCAGCCTCAGGCCGTTTTCATTGGTTGACGAGTGAAGGCTGTGCCTTCCAATGACCGGACGGAAAAATTCCTCCCTCCCAACCTTTCGTTTGTATCTTCGATGACGGCTTTTACGTCGTGCTTTGGGCACTCGCCATAGGTTCGTTCTAGTTTTTCGTAGAAATCATCTTTGACGTCATCAGATTTGTTGTTGCCGGTGCGTAGGTGTTAATTTAACTGTAGTTGAAGAATTTGCCCTTAATTCTCAACCCGCATATACGGTCATCTACGGGCCTCCACCGGATGACTCTTGTTTTCTGTTTTCCCAGCACCACGAAACCGACGACCTGTTCCGCTGCTTTGCCGCCACTGTAGAAGAATTGGTACTGGTACTTCAAAGAAGTGTGTGCAATAGGGTCTCCTGCACGGAATACATTTAATGTGGGATCTAAAGTTTGATTGGGATACACGTTGGGTTCAGTTCCCGATCAGTCAAGAAAACTTCCCATTGCTGGCATTGTACCGAGTCTTCAGAGTTTTTGGAAGGATAAATCACATTCCAAATCACTTGAAAACAAAAGTCCACTTTGCTACGCAAAGTTTAACAATCCATCATGTGCAATTCTCCCACTAAAGCGTACTCAACTTAAAGCAAAACCATTCATTTGATAGACTCTCATATAGAAGACCGTGCTGCGTTGTTTTCCGTCTTCTTTGGTTTCACTACTCCGATTTCTATTTCTTTAAATAAGCACACGACCGGCTTCTTCCCGTGTCTCGACCGTGCCGACACTAACTAACTCACTGCCGACTAAATGCCCGACACAAACCAACAAACTTCTTCATTCTTCTCTCCTTTTCCATATATATCATTTCATGTTTTTCTTATCTTATGGCGGGTTTACATTAGGGAGATCTATAGCTATAGATGGATTTATTCACGTGAAAATAGGTGTAAACGGGTGAGAATAAATATGATACACTTATTCGAGGTATATATAACTTGAATAAATTCAGCATATGTAAACGCTTGTGAATTTCTCACTGGTGAGAAATCACTAAAGTTGGATGCAGTTCTACTTTAGGTGAATAAATTCACCGAAAATATGAATATATTCATTATAGAAGTTCACGCTAGTGTAAACGGTTGATGCGATTTCTATAAATCTCATCATATTTCTTCACATGAATATATCCCTAGTCTAAACCCACCCTTACGTTCTATTACCTCCTCCTTGAGGTATAATCAAGCTAAAGGGATTCGAGATAAACTTTTCTTAACCTAGACCCTATCTCTACATAAAAATAAACTTTGAGTCATACGATCGTAAAAGCAACAAATTAATTTATTTGTTCGGGATCGTTCTGACCTTATCGTAAATGTGTCCCTATCTGAAAAACTAAAGACGCGTCCACATTACGCCAAACGGCCTTGGCCGCCCGGTAAAGCCGACTAAATGTGGACGTACCGCCCGGGCTTGCCGACGTGCCGAAAACCGACTCGAATCAAACCGAACCCAACCCGAAACAAGTGGGTCCGGTTCGAGAAAGTCGAACCAAAACAAAGCGAAGTAAATTAGCGTTCATGACATTGTGCTTCGTGTGTTCGTGACGGCTTCGTGCATCCGATGGGATTTCGGCTTCGTGCACCCGATGAGGCGTCCACATAACGATACACAGCGTTGCCAATGTTCCAGTTTAAACTGGATTCTTCCAGTTAATTTTCCTCGATCCAGTCAAACAGTTAAACCCTAAAATCTTCCAGTTTTTCAAAATATTGTCCAGTTTTATCCAGTTTTTATATGTGTGCTTCAGTTTTACTAATTTTATGTAAAATAAATTCACAACGCAAAAATATTATCCGTGCTATTCTTTGACCAATTTTGTTTTTTGACATTTTTCGTTAGATCAATTCAAGGTGTACTTACGATATTTTATGTTATTTATACCTTACGCACATTATAGAGCTCCATTTGCGACGACGAGGAGTTATCTTTGAGAAATCTGAAAAGATATCCGGAAGAACTATAAATCCAATCGTAACGGCGATATATTCCATTATTCCATTATACCAAACTTAAAGGAGAAGGGTTATCTTTTGGAAACCTCAGAAGGTAACCGAGAGAACTCTCCCAAAACCAATATTTCCGGCGATATGTTCCGTCATCAATCGCGCGTACTCTGTATTGAGCTACAATTGCGACGGTGGAGAGTTATCTTTCTTTACGTAATAGCGATGCATAACAGCTATTACAAACGTCCTCCTTGGGGGATTCGGACCCTCTGCTCTGGCTTTTTGGACATGTTAATATACAGATTCGCCATTGGCAGGCGAAGGTTTTATATTTCACATTTTTGATGAGTGCGGAAAAGATAGCAGCGAAGATGGCCGCAAGAAACACTACAGAAATGCCAAAACTCGAGTTAGAAGGAAAATAACAGAGGATTGAAGTTAGGTTTGATGGAGTGATCTACAAAAACCGTGTGAGCCTCATGCATTAAAATTGATGACATTGTCGGGCAAATGAATAGGAGATGTTTCATGTTTTATCAAAATAAAACCGTAATTTCTAGAGGTTCTAGAAGAAAAGATCCTCAAATATTGTTTCACAGTAATGTTCGAGTGGTGGAAAACGTTATTTTTGATCTGCTCGAATGGTTGTTTATGAACTACATATAAATACTCCATGAAGCTTCGAAGAAAATTCTATTTCTCAAGCATTGGAATAAATAAACAAATTATGGTCGATCTGCATCATTCGGCATAATGTGGACGCGTCTTAAGACTCATACGATCGTAAAAGCAACAGATTAATTTATTTACTCGGGATCGCTCCGATCTTATCTTTTACCCCTGCACAAAAATAAACTATGAATCATACTAACTGCGAAGAGAATTGTATGAAGTTTATTCAGGCGCGACGTATTGATAATTCTGGTTTTAGGTCGTCGCACTTCCACGATTCTCGCGAACGATACAGCAGCTCCATCTTCTCACGATCTTGTTTTGTTTATCGTCGCGATTTGGACTCATCACTCGATACTCTCAGCTTAGGGTTCAACATGAAAGCGCTACTGTTATTATCACCGCTGTAGCTTCTGAGTAGTCAGAATGAACAAGTTTCAGAAAACAGCGGATGACTGTGATTCCCAGTCTTCAGAAAGCAACTCGGTGCTGATGCGCAACAAGAGTTTTGTACCCAGTTGAGCACCCACTCCTTGCGCACACATGCGCTCTGGCGAATGAGCACGCTCCGAAACACAGATGAAATGTTTGGTTGTCAGCGCCGTGGGCGCAAGCCCAGTTTTAAGCTGAGTTTTACGTTGAAATTTGCGCCGTGCTGCGCGCTTGAATCTGGATTGCTCTCTCTGTTGAGATATTTTTCTTCACACATGCGTATACGGTTCAAATGGGGGCGCACTGTTGTTTTCATGCTTTGCTTAGAACGAACGAAGACAAAGCGGGCGCTAGAATTTGATGTGTATGTGTGTGTGTATATAGAGTGAGACGCGCATCACACAAGTGAGAAGAAATGTTTAGTATCTGAGTTCTGCGCTGGGTACATTTTGTGGTGTCGTGCTTATGAGTTTTGTGCGCTTCGCACCAAGAGAGAATACGAGTGTTCTTTGAGCGCGCGCTGATGAAAATTAAACTCAAGCGCAGCGCTGCGTTTGTTTTCTGAAGACTGGTGATTCTGAAATTGGAAGCAATTCCCCTGATATCATTCCTTTACAAAAAATCCCCATAGAGATCGAATACCACAACCGCTTATTGCCGTAGGACTACGTCTAACCAGGAGATATAGTGGGTAAAATGAAAATCTAGGCACCGAACAAGTGGGAAAAATGAAAGATTTGCAACGCTTACAACTTATGATAGATAGCAAAGATGTTTACATCAATTGATAGGCAATATTTCTTAAACATTTTATTATTCTTGGGATAAACAATGGAATAATTGTGAAACTTCAAGCATTGTTCAAACGTAGTATGTGCCTCGTTTTAATTGGTCCAATATGTGCTCCTCAAATGGTTCTGACCAAAAGGAGTCCTACGTCTTTCGGTTATGTCCCCGACATTACCCACCCGTCTTTGTCGGACACCAAATTCGTAAAAAATCCAAATGGAAATTCCGGAAAAAATTAAATAATAATCTTTTTGCGATCCAAAACACCTAAAGGTACAAACGTCAATACTTGAACGTTTTCATCTTCGAAACAATAGGCGTTGAATCCGTTTCTCAAGTTGTCTGTATTTCAAACACAATCGACCTCTCTTTCATCAGTAAATGGTTCGCTATTCTGTACCCACGAGTGAAAAGTAGTCTTATATTTTTTTTTTCTGTCACCGCGTGGTCACCTCTAATCAATGATCTCCCAACGTTTTTGTAAACGCAAATTTTTCGGGCGGCCCAGTTTATCAAGTTCTGAAATGATCAGCAATAATTTCCATCGAAAATATACGTGAAAAAAAAAGACACTCAAACCCTGCACAACTCGCCTTAATACCAAACGCCTTAAATGAGGGAACAAACAAACAAAAGGCAAAGCAAGTGAAAAATTAGTGAGATCTATCAAAACAAAGTCCAATTCAATACAGTATTCATGTGACGAGACCTTTGCGCCTTCCTAAATGTTAAAACAAAGAATTACATTCATAATAACGGATCGAATTATTTTTTATCGCGAACGGCGACTATAATTGGTTGGATTCCTCCTGATAATCTTTATCGCGAGGCAACATGCAAAAGAAAAATACTGCAGCTAAACTAGTAAGTAGTAGCGGTGGGAACGATTTAAAATTAAAAAGACAAATGTGATTATTTATTTAAGAGCAAACGCGCGAAATTTCATGTGTACATTTCATACCTTCTCCTAAATTTGGTTCTTGTTATATACTTTAGTTTTTGTTTATCTGTTATTACTCGTAAAAACAAACAAAAAAGAAACCTCTCATCGAATTGTTGAGAATATGAGAATTGTTTAGGATTATTTTAAGTAGCTTTTTATTGGTTAGCAGCTTCTTTTTTCCAAGTTTTCATCAAATGAAAAATATGTCGACGCGCGTCCGCGAACTACGCGTGCGAACTCCCCCCTCAACAGGTGTTATTGTGTTACAGGAGTGATGATAAGTTCGCATTAAGATAAAGAAAAACATCGATTTCAGCCGACAGCACGCCCCCCGCGTGCGCGTAAATGTTTGATTAGTTAGTAAGTGCGATTGTGCAACTTACACACGTAGGATTATTACAGCGTAAAACACCCACACACACATCTATGATTAAATAATGATTATTGTTAGTATTTTTCAAGTGTAGCCAATAGCGCGTGTGATGAAGGAAGCTTATCAAAAATTCTCCCGTCGATTCTTTGATGATTTGGCGGTTTTTGTTTTGGTTTTGTTTCACCTGTAAATATAGTGTGTGTGTTTGTCACAAAAACGGATTGATTGCAAATGGGATTGCAGTAGAAAAAAGCGAAAACAAGGTAGGTGTGTTTGGGATATATATGGAGATATACGAAACGAGCGAACTGTAGGAACCGACAGAAGCCGTAGAAGATAAGCTTAAACCGTTCGAATTCAAGTATGATACCCAATTGTGAATAAACCTAGATGTGAATAAAGTAGAGCGATAATGAAGCAACAATTTCATAAGAAAAAAAGCAGTAACAGGCTGAGACTTATTCCATGTAGAACATAAAAGAAACTTGCCTTCGTTTGAATGTTATCCGAGGTCTAGCCGATTGTCTTTAAGGCGGCTCGCACACCGCAGCAATAAGCAACTAGCAAACTGCAGTACACAATATGCAACAGGAAACATATTTTGTTGTTCTTCGCATACCAGAGCAATAAAAACCCCTGACATTATGCAAACAATCGCCTTAATGTACGAAACTTGTCAAAATATGAGCGATAAGTTGCTATTCAACCGACACGCCGTGTTGCTAGCGACATGTGTTGCTCTGTAAAGGCGACAGCGATATCGTATTGCGTCGGTGTGCGAGATCAACAAAGATTAAATGGAAAAATCCATTGGTGATAATATTGCTTATTGCATGTTGACAGTTGCTAGTTGCTCATTGCTCCGGTGTGCGAGCCGCCTAATAGTTCTTAACTTGTTGGTCACTCGTGCCAGCATTGTAGCACGGCAGTGGAACTTCATACAAATCACTCGTCGAAAAGTGTCTCCTTTTTCACTGCTTGTTTACATCGACGAATATATTTTTTTCCACTATGTTTCGTAGGAGAGTGTATGCATACTGACAGATTTCTACTACGAGGTGTTTAATGAAGGATGAAAGGTGGGAATGTTTATGTTTATATATGATTTATCGTACGATTTAATTGAATGCATAAAATTTGTCAACAAAACTGGAGTTAAGGGGTTGTCCACATACCACGTGGACAGAAAAAGCATGATTTTAGACACCCCCCTCCCCCTCCGTGGACAAGCGTGGACATTTCTTATACCCCTCCCCCTGTTGTCCACGTGGACATTCCTCCGGTTTTGAGCAAAAAATCAAGAAATTCTATTTTTTCGCTTAAATTTCATTTCAAGTTTGTTTCTATTTTCTATTCCATATGTTTAATGATAAAAATTATAGCCTTACCAATGGTAACGATTTGTCTTGAAATCTTCGATGTTTTTCAACATTGACATTTGACGTTATCTTCATATCCATTTTAAAATACCCTTTGTGAGCTTATTCTCGAGTATTTTTATTAAAGCTGGCTGGCTGTTTGAGTTTTCAAAAAATCAGACAATGAAATCAACCACTTTGTTTGAAAACAGAATTTTCTCGTCTAAACATCAATAACTTTCGCTTTTACAGGTTCGGTAGTGCCTGATGGCTATAATGAACCTAGTAAAACAAAACATCTGCAATATCATCGTGATCGATGATTCCGTTGACCTACAACCCTTAATTGTTAAATCATGCTGAATATTGTCCATAAAAATTCATGCCGAATCTAAGGAAAAAACCCAAAGCATATTTTTGTAGGCATACATCTTTTCGATCATAGATGCACCGTTTTTTCCTGAATATTTCAGCATCCTTCATGTAGCTTGAGAATTCCATCCTCTCAGAACTTATGCTATACAGTATGTTGAAGTTCTTACAAGAATCTTAACAGTTAATAATATGAAGATGCAATGTCTGGTGTGTAAGGCGGGTGGAGTTTTAGAAGTGCCCTAGAAGCGTTCTGGATCGTTGATTTTCATACATTCAGCTGCTAGCAGTACTTGTTGGAATTCATCGAAACTAGTTGAAGTAGTTGAGTTGGAATTCATCGAAACTAGCAGTAGGTAAAAGCTCAGGATACAGATTTTCTTCCAGTCCTACCAGACCCAGCCATAACTTTCTTCAAGCGAAAACCTGCTTCGGAGTTCCATTCACTTGCCAAGATTTTTTTTAACTCAACATCCTTGTAAATGATTTGCCCTTTACAATTCGCTACAAATATGTATTTTCGTCGCGTTTATGAAACGAATCGCAGATTGAGATAAGTCCCTTCAAGTGTTTTTCGGTAAAATAAACCCTTATTCCTGAATCCGGTCGAATTTGAAATTAGCACAATGTTGCGTTCTTTAAGAGGGTATTCTAGTCTAAAAATTTGAAAAAAAATATCTTTTTTTTTTCTTCATATTTCTCTAATTCAGACATTTAAGGGTGCTCATACACTGTTTGACCGAAGCCAAATATTTGACTCTTTTTGACAGATAAAATTTGGTCAACGTGTACTGATCAAATATATTCTACACAAAACACGACAAGCAAATATTCAATTATTGGATGCCTAAAATATTTTTTCAGTCTGTTCTTCGAACCTGTCGGTACATGGTTAGGTTACCTTGGATATTTCAGTTGATTTTTTTCCATGTTCGGTGTTTGATATTGTTTACTACTGTTTAAAATTGAAGAGTGGCAAACAAAATAGTGTTTGTACAAATATCAAATCAAACCTTATCTGTCAAAAAATATCAAATATTTGACCTCCGGGCAAACAGTATACGGCCACCTTAAGAATATACCATAGAAGAGACTTTTATGAAAATCTCATTATTTACCGAGCTATAGCCATTTTAGTGATGCGATATCTTATCTAGTACGGCCATAACAATTAACTACAAACGTTTAGAGAAGAACCAGCCTTTGGCTGAAAATCTCTATAATAAAGAAAGAAAAAAAAAAACTACAAACGCGTTTTTTTCGAAATATGTTTTTCAAACTGGTTTACACGATATCTCAAGTTCTACTTATCCGATCTATGTTTATATGAATACAATTTGTATGTATCGTTCTTGCAACTTGCACTGTGATCACGCGTATTCTAGAGCTTACCACTCAGAATGCATTCAAGGCGTGTTATTTGGCATAGAAATCTCAACTAAGTACAAATAAAAATGACGCAAGTAATACTACGTTGAGACGGCGAAGTTTGTGCCATTGAAGAAGAAGAAGAAGAATGTATCTTTCTATCGCATGAACCTATAAAAAATCATAATTTCGTAACTTTACTATTTAAAAAAACAAGAAACTTGAAAAAAAAAGTTTTTAACAGCATTTTTCCTTCAAATTTCCGCCATTTTATCAAAAAACACATTTTTGACTTGTCCGAGGTTCATACGATAGTGGCATCTTTACTGATTTAGAATCAGTTCAAATTTCCGCCATTTTATCAAAAAACACGTTTTTGACTTGTCCGAGGTTCATACGATAGTGGCATCTTTACTGATTCAGAATCTGTTCGATTTGTTTGTTTCGGAGATCCAGAAGTGCTGGAATCTTGTACGCCATGGCACAACTTTTTTTTGAACCCCCTCACTCGATCAGCTTCTAATTATGGATATATATTTTTCCGTTCAATTTTTGTTTTATTGATATAACAAATAGTGATATAATGGATGGTAAAAATATTCTTTGTTTTACTTTTTCGGACCTCGAACAAACGTCCGAAATTCGTGTCTCTATCCCCCTTAATCTGATCGAATCAAATCCTATCGGATTGTACAAATATTGTAACCTTGAAATGCAGAATGCAAAAGTTTATTTCGTTCGGATTGCGATTTGTCAAATCCGATCGGGTTCCGTAATATGGGTTAATATGTAGTCCATGCATTGCCCCATGCCCTCTATTACCGGTTGGAATAAATTGGATCCTAGTTCATGTGCGTTACCTTCAGAATATTCATTTCAGGAAAGAGGTTCAGTCATATGAAAAAATATGGATGTTTGACCGAGCAGCACTCTCAGGCAGTTCAGTATTTTTATTGATGAATACTGAGCACTCAGGGCGGGTGTGAAGTTAAAAAAATCGTGTAAATACAAAACAGATCTCATTCAATTTTGACTTCTAACTTGAATGTTCTACTTTAAAAAATACTTAACGTTTCCACGTGGACAATATCAAAACCCCCTCCTCCCTTACCGTGGACAAGCGTGGACATTTTCGAAACCCCTACCCCCCCCTAAAGTTGTCCACGTGGTATGTGGACAGCCCCTAAGCACATTTTTAAATTTGAACAAATATTGATAAGAGATTCCCAGCAGTTCTTGATGTTTAGTGCGTGAGTTGGTAACTGCATAAGTTGTTTGAAATGAAGGTTTAGTGTAATTATTTTATTTTGAGGATTATATTCACAAACATACAAGTATGATTAATATAAATTGCATGTATATGATGCGCCTAGCCAGCCCATACATGCAAACGTGGAGGCGATATACATACATCCTAGAAAATAATAAATCGTATAATTATCGTTTATATTGCATCATATACCCCATATACATGTATATGGCCTCCAATTTCATATGCATATGCCAGTTATACACATCATACAAGTAATGTGTCTTAGATGTATGTATATCGCCTCCAATTTGAAATTTTTGACGTAGGACTACGTCTTACATTAAGGGTGCCAAATCAGAAAACAGGTCACTTTTTTATGAAATAAAGTTAACGTTAATAACTATTTTTTGCTACGAACGGATTTAAACGTTTTGTATACCAAACGAATTGGAAATTTTTCTATGATTTTTTTGTTTGATATGTTATACATTACAATCCCATAGTCTGTATATGGTTTAAATTGATGAAAAATGGAAGCATTCCCATTTTTCCATACATTTGTTCTGTCCATTAGTGTGCTTTCCCGAACAGAGCTGTCAATAACGGGTAACTTATGCAGCCGCTAGAACAGAAACAACGAAGGGGGATAGCGAATAGAAAAAAAAAATTGCGAAGTAAACTCCACCCTTGCATAGTGTGTAAGCTGTCGCTAGCGTATAAGTATTGCATCTCCTCTGAGGAAAATTCTCATACATTCTCTGCTGTTGTGTTGAGCAGAAACGACGTGTTTTAGCTCGCTCGTGTGTCTAGTAAAAAGAAAAAGAAAAAGAAAAGTAAAAGTGTTCCCTCGCGCTGGACGTCGACGTCCCCATGAATCAAGCCGCAGGCAAAACGCGCTCTGGCACAAGTGGTAGCAGCAACGGGAAGCGCTCCCGGTCTACAAACGTCGCCGAACAATCGGGCGAATCCCCTGATCCGTCGGCTAAGAAGCTGCTGGCGAACAATCGATATGCTGTTCTCGAGAATGGTGACGAACCGAAATTAGGAAAAAAGGAGAAACTGCCGCCGATCTATGTGAAAGGCTTCCCGGAGGGGCTTCATGCTCGAATTGCCTTTTTCATCGAGAAGGGTTTGAGGTGCACCATCCGCCGTTGTGCGGAGGGCTTCAAGTTGATGGTTCCTGCCATGAGTCACTACAAGGCCGTGTTGGAGATACTGAAACAGCGGAACTATGAGTATTTCTCTCACGACATCGAGGCTGAGAAACCGTTCAAGGTGGTGCTCCGCGGTCTCCACGATATGGACGCTAACGAATTGTCGGCTGAAATCGAGAGAAACGGAATCAAGCCAGTTCAAATTTATAAAATGAAGCGGCACGACCAGACCCGGACGTATCGTGACCAACTTTATCTCGTCCATTTCGCCAAGAACTTGACATGCCTGAAGGACCTCCAGAATATCCGAGAGCTGTTCCATATCGCGGTTGTGTGGGATCGCTACAGACCGGTTCACAGAGACGTTACCCAATGCTCGAATTGTTTCATGTTTGGGCATGGTACACGAAACTGCCACATGGCATCCCGCTGCGTTAACTGCGGCAAAACCCACGACGCTGATGCATGTGAACATATGGAAGACGGTGTCCCTGTCTGCGCGAACTGCGGAGCTGGTCACAATCCCACCAGCAGTGCGTGTCCGAAGAGGGCAGAGTACATTGAGATCCGAAAGCGTGCCTCCGTCAATAACCAACCAGGACGAAAGCGCAACCCACGTCCACCAGCAGTCAACGATGTGCAATTTCCCGCGCTTCAACAACGCCGTGCAGCTCCAAATCTGTCCCCTCTTCCACTCAACAATCTACGAAATCGTGGTGAGCCCGCCGCCCCCATCGCAAGCAACCAAGTGATCCCTAGCGGCTCTTCAGTGCAGAATCGGCTCATGGACGCAGCGTCGCAGCAGAATCAAACCCCCCTCCCGGGTCTGTCGTACTCACGTGTAATATCCGGCACGACCGCCGAGGGCGCACCTTTGAATGATAAGGAGCTCGTTCTGCTAGTCTCCGAGGTCATTAGGATTCAACGCACATGCAAGACATTGAATGAACAGCTTGAGGCTGTTCTCGCCCTCATCTCCAAGTATGGACCGTAACATCTTACGAATAGCAAATTGGAACGCTTGCTCGCTCAAGAGTAAAGCCATTGAGCTCGTTGACTTTCTCAACGAGAACGAAATTGACGTAGCTATTATCACGGAAACACACCTCAAACCCGATATAAATGTCTTCCTTCCTGATTTCCGCCTCGTGAGGCTCGATAGAACCAGCTCTGTGGGTGGTGGCGTGGCCATCGCACTCAGAAGAAATATTTGCTGTCAGCTGCTTCCAAGCTTCGAGCTGAAGATCATCGAGGCCGTTGGGGTGGAAGTTTCAACCCCAGTCGGTCCCATTACTATAGTCGCAGCTTACTGCCCCAAACAAACAAACATACGGGACGGCTCGGCAGCATTTCTTCGAAACGACATCATTCAACTGACTCGGCGGCGGCAGCAGTTCATCATCGGTGGCGACCTAAATGCGAAGCATCAAGCGTGGGGCAACACCCGCTGTAACCGAAACGGTATGATCCTGCACGATGACTTCCAAGAAGCAGAGTACACCATTCTAAGCCCGGATGGTCCCACCCGTTTGAGCCGATCCGGTATCCACGCAACCATCGACATATTTATCTCAAACACGACAAATATCTCGGAGCCTGTCGTCTACCAAGAGCTCAGCTCTGATCACTATCCGGTGGCGATTGAAGTAGGGTCATCCGTCAACAGATTCCTGGCTTCGAGACGCAACTACCATCGCGTCGACTGGTCGCAGTTCCAGCAGTGCTTCGACATCGATATCGATTATGACATTGTACCTGAGTCAACCGACGACATCAACCGTTCCCTTCAGGCCATAGATGAGGCGATCTCCCGGGCCAGAGACCGACACGTTCCGGCTTCAAGAGTGGTGAGTAACTCCCTGAATCTAGACAGGTTAACTAAAAATCTAATTAGACTTCGCAACACTATCCGTCGCCAGTATCAACGGACTGGTCTCCTCCACCTGAAGGCTAATTGCAATCGTCTAAAGAAAATCATAAATGCCAGGATTGTGAATCTCAGGAATAAACAATTTTCAGATCATCTTCGCTCGCTCACAGATTGTGCAATGTTCTGGTTAGTGTCGCTGATACCCCCATCGTTCTACCCGAGGAATCGAGAATAACGGCTGATGAGGCGATAGCTGCGATCCGTAGTACAAGAAACATGAAGGCCGCCGGGTTTGACGGAGTGCTCAATCTCGAGTTAAAAAACTTGAGCGTTGGTTTCTTCGAGCACTTGGTATCGATTTTCAACAAGTGCTTGGAGCTTGGCTACTTCCCGTCTCGCTGGAAACTAGCCAAAATAATACCAATCCACAAGCCTGGTAAAAACCCTACCAGTGCCAAAAGCTATCGCCCCATCAACCTCTTATCGTCAATCTCAAAGCTGTTTGAAAAACTGGTTCTTAGTCGATTACTAGAGTTTGCAAATCAGAATAACATCTTCCTCCGTGAGCAGTTTGGGTTCAGGAAAGGTCACTCCACTATCAGCCAGCTTGCGCGTGTCACGAACATCATTAGGCGGAACAAGTCCATGTCCAAAACATCTGCCATAGCATTGTTAGACGTCGAAAAGGCGTTCGACAATGTCTGGCACAATGGTCTTGTGTTCAAGCTACGACGTTTCAACTTCCCGATCTTCCTTATCAAGTTCATCGGGAACTATCTCTCGGATAGGACTTTTCAGGTCTCTCTAAACAACACGCTCTCCGATATGTTCAGCGTCATAGCGGGAGTTCCGCAGGGTAGCCTCCTAGGTCCTATCCTGTTTAACATCTATACATCTGATGTTCCTCCCCTACCTGGTGATGGCGTGCTGTCGATGTTCGCTGATGACACCGCTATCATCTACAAGGGTCGAATGATACGTCCGTTAACTAGAAATTTGCAGAGAGGCCTGGATGTTCTTTCTGACTACCTAAAATCATGGAAGATATGCATCAACGCGGCGAAAACACAAGCCATAATATTTCCACACTCCAAATCACCACGACTTGTTCCGCCTAATGACGTGAAAGTCCACCTCAGCAGCACTCCCATAAATTGGTCGAATGATGTAGTCTACCTGGGCCTCACCCTGGACAGGAATTTGAACTTCGCTTCCCATGTGAACAAAACATCCACGAAGTGTTCCAAGCTTCTCAAGTCGCTTTACCCGCTCATCAATCGAAAGTCTACTTTAACGCGGAAAAATAAACTTGCGATATACAAGCAGATCGTTTTACCGGTGATTGAGTATGGTCTGCCAATCTGGGAGAGTTGCGCCAATAGCCACCACCGTAAACTTCAGGTCATCCAAAACAAGATCCTTCGTATGATCCTGGACAGTCCACCTAGGACACGAATTTCAGAGATCCACCGGTTGTCTGGTCTTCAGGTGCTGGAAGAGCGAAAAAATATAATCCTGACTAGATTCAGGGAGTCTTGCCAGCGGTCCCCGCACGTATTCATTCGGGACCTAGTCCCATAGTTTTATTTATTTTTGTAGTTAGGTAGGTTATCAAATTTTCCCAATTAAAAATTTTATATTTCCCTCCTTCCGGGTTCATATGTAAATTAGATTACAAACAATGCATTGTTATAAACATTCTTAAAAACAAAATTCAATCTGAACGAAGTTGCCGGGCCCACAAGGCTGATCAATTGACATGTAAACTAAAAATTGTACTAGATTTAAGAATACTTGAATAAATATCTTTTAGTAAAAAAAAAAAAGAGGAAAATTCTCAGAATATTTCTGTGCCCGAAACAACAAAGGTCGCTTATTCTGCTCGTTATGTGTTTAATGTATCCCTTCGAGCTGTGAACGCTAGTGAATATTTCACTTGAAGTGCATCTGGCATTGCAATTAACACAACCATCCGAGGCATGGCAAAGCAGGCGAAAAAAGAGAAGAGTACAAATTATTTTAGGTCGCTGCTAAACATCAGTGTTTGGTTTTTTTGTGTGTAGCTTGTTTTCATTGCGCAAAACATAGAACTTAGAAACTTTGTTGACGGTATCGACCGAGTGCCGAGAAACGATTTTTCATAAACGGTCATTCTTGCGATGTTTCATTTTTAGCACTGCAACTGTATGCATCAGTTAGACGCGTGTTTGATGCTTGTTGAATGGCGATGCACTTCTTCTTCTTCTTCTTCTTTTGAATTATAGACACTTGAAACTCAGAGAGTTCATTCGTCTTCGATGGCGATGCACGGAAGATGCCACTCGTTAATATTCAGTGCAATGCGTGCATTGATATAAAGAAACGAATTGCGACATATGACCATAGCGTATTGTTCTCGCAAGGGCAAAAAATTATCGTTGCTTCTCGAAATGAGTCTACAAAACTACGCAAGCCATTAAACATTTTCAGGGTCCTCGGAACTTTTTACTAAAGAGTTATTTCGACGTATTCGCAAATATTATTCGAAATGATAAACCATCAAATTTCAAAAGAAAAAAGATTGCGTAGTCCTACGCTCTAAGCGGTCGTGTCTCTGATACAACCCCTCGAATGTTTTTTTACGATTTAATGTTTCCGGGGAGGCCCGAAGGCAGTTTTAAATTGTTAAAAAATGAATGAAATTTTTTACTTCATGTTATTTGATTACTTGAAACATGTAGTACTGAACTTTATTTAACTATTTCTATATCAATTTTGCGATATTTCCACTAAAGCACAATAAACAATCAGGAATGAAGTATCCGAGTGCAACTCTTTCGTATCATATGTAAGAACTTTAATTGCCCTAGAATCATATTTCAGATAGCAGTACGAGATAGCTGCGGCTTGATAATTCAAACAACCAAACAACGATAATCCCATCGGAGCAGTTTTATAAGCGTGGCCCCACTCATATCAAACATTTATATCCCTGAAAGTCAATTGATTAATTCCTATTTGTACAAACATAATGTTTATAAAGGTTCTATATACATACAAAAAAGATGATTCCCCGGGCCGAACATTTTACTTTAATATTTTCCGCCATTTTTTATGGCAGTGATGAATCGTATGTTCGTATGACAACAGACTTATTATGTTATTAGGTATTGCCTTATAACCTTGCATGTACAGTAAGTTATCTAAATGTGGAATTAGAGGTAATTGGACAGACCTGTAATGGGATACAAATAATAGGACTGTTCCATCTCTAATTGGATATTTTGTGAACATCGAGTTTGTTACCCGAAGTATAGCCCCAGATTGGAAGTCGCCACAAGACGTCGACATTGTACCACTATCATTGTGAATGTCCAATTACAGGCCAATCACCTCTATATCAGATATCAGATATTCGATGCTCTATATACGATAGTTATACGATTCAATGTTTGCTGGGTTGGCATACTTGGCAGCTTGATTTGTCAAGTTCATAATCTCATGTCTACAGTTTTGAGTTAAGTGCAATTGAATGACGAAGTTGAACTAATTTATTTTTGTCACTATGTGTATCAGAACTCAAAAGACCGGCAAACTTAAAAGTTAAAAATAAAAAAAGCAACTTTAATTTTCACTTTTCTTAAAACCGGAAATATTCTGACTTAAAAATGATAAAAATGACTGATAAAAAAATAAAAATAATAACATACATGTATTTACAAGAATCTATAATAATTATACGCATGACGATAGTTGTACTAGATGCATGTAGAAGTCGTATATTCATCCATCCAATCATCGTGAATACTGTTGCAAGTGGAAAATAAATGTGTGTTCATTGCTTATGACATTATGCACTATGACATAAATAACAACATAATCCATTAATTTAAATTTAATACGACATGCCGAGGCACCACTCAGTGTCGCTTTGGAGGCGGTTTTGGCCTGTAATTGAACATTGGCGATGTGAGTGGTACAGTGTCGACGTCTGGTGGCAACTTTAATGTGACGCCATAATTTGGTCCCCGAACTCGACGTTTACAAAAATGTCCAATTAAACGTGTCACATTACAGGTCTGTTCAATAATCCAAACGTCGCATTAAATGTAACTTACTGTATATAGACAATATTTATTCCCAGCTGTTTTGAGGCATCTCGCACAAATTGACAATATCATTCAGTTGTCAGTGTAAGTCGGTTCGATTTTTAGAGTGTAAAAAAAGTTCACTGTTTACATAAAAGCAATCTCGAATCGGTCCCACTTTTTTGCTTGAAGTTACTATCCCCTGATTGTAGCCATGCTTTCTAATCTAACAACAAACTAGAATCCCATAACGTTTGCATTTAAAAAATGGATAAATTTTACCAGTTTATGATAAGAGAATCTGAGAACAACTATATCGGTTTGGCATGGAATAGCTGTATTTATCTTTGAAAAAATGTTAACTATTTGAACAGTTGAAAAAAATAGTGGCAATATAGTTGCCACGGCCCGTTGACCCCAAAAACCAGGGGTACCAAATGTACTGCATCACGACAGTAATCTCATGACTGTCGCCACCATTGTCCCGTAACAGTCACGCAATTGAATTTTTACTACAGTCACACAGTGGAAATGTTACGCGACATTTATTGTTACTGTCGTGTACTGTACACGAATACATTCCCATGTGAGAGTATTTTGGTCTTTCGTCTGCGACAGACCCGCTTGCTCATTAGTGATGTTTTTGTAGATTCTGAATGCAATAGTCATACGTTGCTACCGTCGTTGATGATTTTTTTGACGTGGGACTACGTCTAACCGGAATATATGGAGGGTAAAATGAAAACCTAAACACAGAACATGCAGGAAAAAATGAAAGATTTCGAATGCTTATAGCTCGAACATTTCGTACTGGATAGGAGAGATGTTTGCATCACTTGATAGGGAATATTTCTACGCATCTATCGCAACTAACAAAATGTTGTTTTTCATTAGATAAACAATTGAATAACTGTAAAATATTAGGCGTTATCTAAACGCCCTAACTGCATCGTTTTGATTGGCCCGATTTACGGTTTCCCTAACACAGCCATCAAAACCAAGCAGCCTTGGGGAAATCGGCATTGCAAATACATGAAAGTAGGGGGACTTTTGTTCTCATCGAAAAATGTTCCCTAACACAGACTTTAAAACCAAGCAGCGAAATCGGCATTGCAAACACACGAAAGAGCCTAGAGGCGAGTAAACTGAAAAGTTTAAACCCTCTTAAAACCAAAAAGAAGAAAAAGAACACACGAAAGTAGGGGGAGCTTTTGTTCCCACCGAAATGTGTTCCCTAATAGAGATTTCTAAACCAAGGTGCCTGGAGATATCGGTATTTCAAATTCATGCAAGTCGGGGGTATTTTTGTTCCGACTGGAATGTGTTTCCCTAACACAGACTTCAAATCCATGAAGCGTGGGGAAATCGGCATTGCGAATTCATACAAATCGGGGGTATTTTTGTTCCGATTGAAATGTGTTTCCCTAACACAGACTTCAAAATCGAGGTTTCTGGGGAAATCGGCTCTGCAAATAAATGCAAACTGCGAGTACTTTTGTCCTCGCTTGCCTTTGTGCAGAGAGGAATATGTCTGTCCTAACATGATCTTCTAAACTTAGGAACCTGGGAAAATCGTGCAGTCACTAGAAGCGAATGAACTTCCCAGTTTCAAGCAAATTCGAGATTCGAGAAGTATGTACACTTTTGGGATGTAAACTTCAGAGGGAAATGTAAAATAAAATAATCGTTTGATAATTTTTTTTTGTCTTTATTGGAAAGATTTTCAGCCTTAGGCTGGTTCATCAAACGTTTGATAATTCTTCCGTACATATATTTTGTTCTAGTCATCATACCAAACGTAAAAGGTCCGTCATTAAATTTACTTGTAACGAAGAACAATCAATCACAATAAATGAATTGACTTTACACGGCATTTGTTCATTTTTTTCACTCACAGAGCAAATATATTGAACTCAATTGAATTTGGAAACTGTTTCATTCAATCAAGAATTTAATCAATACAAACGAATGATTGCCAAGCTAAGGTAGTTCCACGTGAACCTTGCGGTTATATCATAGATATAACCCACTCATTTTTCCCTCGTGCTGATGATGTCGGGTGTCTTAGTATGTATTTTTCCAGTACAACGTCATTTTATTTCATTTCATTTTCGCAAACTAAAGAGATTAACCTGCTGTGCAGCGAAGAATTAATAACAATTAATAACTGGCGAATTCTGCAGCATATTCCGATATGGGAAAATTTAATTTGTCGATGACGCGGCTATTCTATGTAGAAATGTTTTCGGGGGAAATAGTGTGAGCAACAGAAGAGAATCTGTTGAAAGAGGTGCGTGGTGAAGTGTCGTGGGTGGAAGTCGTGTGAATGAAAGTTACGCGAATGCAACTGTAGGGTTAGAATGCGGCTGGGGGAAGTGTTGCCCACTTAGCAATGTAGGTTTGGACATGAAGGAGATTTTATTTTATTTATGAATAAAATATGTTTAGCGCGTAATCTTAATATTATCAACAAAAATGTAAAGTAACATTTTAGTATTATTATCGCTATTACTAACTGACCCGGTAAACGTTATGCTGCCATTTAGATAATTTTTAGCGAATATATTCGTTGTTATATGACAAACAACAAGTGTATTGCAAGTGTGTTTCATATTCATATCGATATACTGAATTTGAAATACAGCCACATTACTGCCCTCATTCACGGACTTTCAAATGTATTTAATGCTTTTCACGGAACTACAGAACTGCAGAACATTAATATATATGTTGTTCATGCAAGATTTTATTACTCTGTTACATAGAACACATGTTTGATACGGTAGAGTGTGGCTAGGATGCATAGCTCGATTGAACTTGAGTCGTCGAACGGATTACAGAATGCAAAATTGCGATCCGTTCGGGTAATTCTAACTCGATTGTATTTCAGAATACGACGGTATACTTTTACCTGGTGAATTAGGTTTGCCTGGTTGATTCTTGCTTTGAAATATATGATTCATTGACATTCAAAACTATAATTATACCATGATCTGAAGAATTTTCCACATATAGTGATATTTTGATTTGAACATTCAGCTATTTTTGAAAGTGTGAAGTTAATAAAAAAACATTGCCTTGTTTTATGTACAAATTTATTCCCATGAGATCTTCTACGTGCGAAAATTTTCGTTATACTTGTTTCATTTGCGATTTTTTCGGGAATCTGTTTAATGGGGGAATCAACTCTGGTTAATCGAAAAAATGGTTTTTATGCAATGTTGTACCGGAAGGATTCTTCGATATTTCATTTCGTTGAAAATCTGCAGTAAAAACTATGGGGTCATCTCAAGAGTAACATGGCTGTACGAATCTTTAAGCGCATTTTTTCAGCTGGTGGTACGTTTATCTCAGAATCTAGTGGACCAATTTAGCAGAAGTTTTTTTTCAGCATGCAAAAATGAATTCTGACCTACGAAAAGGACCTATCTGCTTTGATCGATTATCATCATTGATAACTTCTCTGATAACCATGGCCTTACGATTTTTGTTGAATTTTTTTTGTTATTCAAATGGCCGACATTTTGGCAACTTTCATTATTTTCAAAAACCGCTACGTAACAATTCAGATAATAAGATTTTTACATGCTAAAAAAATCAGCCATATCGGTCCACTGGATTATGAGAAAAACGTACAACTAGCAAGAAAATGTTTTAAAGATTTAAAAAAAAATCTTTCAAATGAAAGCAACATAATTGGCTCACGTAGCGTACTTTTTAGTGTAGAGCCAGTTTATGTCTATAACTCTGTCATTGTTAAAATTCGAACATATGCGTAGGAGGGGTTTTTCCATGAAATATGATCATCTATCACCTCCTGAGAGATTCTGGGAAAATATATTAAATTCTTCTTTTACATTCAATAATCAAAAATTATATGCATGAAAAACAAATTTAAAAAAACACTTTTTTTCTCGATTATATACAGGATTCTATTATATACAGTGAAAAGAAATCGGAGACTGTATATAATCGAGTTCGCGCTGCATTAGTTTCCAACTTGGAGGATAAATCTAAACACTCCCAACACTGAGTATTTCCGACGTCACCAATATATTATCGAAGAAACTCTCGCCTAAAATTATTAAGCTGTGCGTGTTTTTCTCATATGAATTGTTGATCATTTTTCAGGCATCCCAACAGTAAAGCATTCTTATTACAGTCGATATGAAATTAACTCGGCTTCCTATGTGTGCACGCAACTAGTGATCACAGCCATATGTCCGATACACATCTCAAAGCGTACTGGTGAAGAAGCACAAACGCATAAGATACAGGCTAGCATTACGATCGCCAGAAAAATGTCAATTTCATACCGACTGTTATGAAAATGCAGTACTTTTGGGATGCCTGCCAAAAACACTAAAATTTACTTTATTGCGCCTTTGGTTATGCAAATATCAAAACATTATTTCTAGTGTAGCGAAACAACCTGTTTTTTTAATATACATTTTTTTACAGCAGTTTATTCAAAATCAGCATCGTTCTCGAACACTGACGAAACGGAGAAATTCGTTGAGGAAGATAAGGAAGTACAGAATGCTCATAATAGTGACACGAAATTAAATTGTTCAAGCAAGCAAGGTTTCCGTCTCAGTTAAAATGCTTTCATTTTACATAGTGAATATGCAATTCCAATCCAACTTGTCAGAAATGCTTTCAAGGATTCCAATTCCGATGTAAAAAAAAATGTATCTAGCACACGACCGCATATTTTTGACGTAGAACTACGCAATTATGGGCCCTATTCCAGAAAACGAGACGAGCAATTCGTCTCGTCTCGTCTCGGCTTCAGTCACTGTCGAGACGAGCAAAATATTCCATTCCAGTACACGAGTTTCATTGAAATGTTTTATTTGGTAGACTGGAGAGACTTCAGTCAGTTTTTCTCGATATGATCAGTGATGTCAGATGAGAAGACATGTTTTTGTTTTGAGAAAAACAACAAACAATTTTAAAATTGATCAATGGATACTCTTTTCTCAGTGCCAAAATATAAAAAAAAACATAACAAAAAGGAATAAGTTTCATATATCTTTTGGTTTCATTGATATTTTTCGTCGAGCATATGGTTTCATCACTCAGACGTTTTGTTATTATGGATTTATTGGGGGCAAATTTGTTCACCTAATCAACGATTTATTAAGAAAAGTTTTAAAGGGCCTGGCCGGGTAAGGGAGTAAAAAGTGTGGTTTGACGTAGGATCTATAGTGAAAAACGTACTTTTTCGTTTATTTCATGCCATCCTCAAAAGATCCGAGATAAAAATTTGAAAAAAAATACTGAATGTGCATCTTACTACGGTGTATCAAGAAAAATTATCAAAACAAAATTTCATCAAAAATTTTAGTACCAAAAAAAATATTGAAATTTTGAATTTTTTGTTTTTTAGATTTAGAGATTCAGTACTACTCTAATTCATATTCAAATGTGTTTCTACGGCTTTTATAGATATGTGTGATTTTTTTCAGTGTTGCGCGGTATCAAAAATATTTTTTTCATATTTCCAAAGAGTGGTTAGGTAAGGGAGTAAAAAGTGCCCCCAAACCAAATCACTAGCTGTATAGCAAATATTGTAAAGGATATTAAATAAGAAATTTTGGCGGTTTATTTGAACCCCTATGTGGTTTGACGTAGGATCTATAGTAAAAAACGTACTTTTTCGTTTATTTCACGCCATCCTCAATAGATCCGAGATAAAAATTTGAAAAAAATACTGAATGTACATCTTACCACAGTGTATCAAGAAAAATTATCAAAAAAAATTTCATAAAAATTTTTTGTACTAAAAAAAATATTTAAATCCTGAAATTTTTTTTTTGGGATTTAGAGATTCAGTACTACTCTAATTCATATTTAAATGTGCTCTTACGGCTTTTCTAGATTGATAAATATCTTCAAACTGTTTTTTTTTTCAAATATCTAATAATAAAAATAAAATAAAAAAAGACACAGTACAAAAAAATGTTACAGATTTTCTGGCATTTCGAAATTTTGAAAAAAAAATATAACTGAGACCCAATCCTGCTCAAATTTTTATTTAAATGCGTTCGTATGTGTCTTTTTTCTACATGTGGCGTAATTTTTCCTGAATTTTTAAGAGCATTGTGTGACACAAAGATAATTTTCTTCATCGTCTGCATTACAGGGAAACTTCGATATAACGTCACTCGATATAACGTACATTTTACCTCGATATAACGTACACATTTCCAAAGTGTAAAGGAATTTTTTTTTCAATATTTTTTTTTCTGATAGAATAAATTATCTGTATTGTGATGCTAAAACAAGTTTTGTACCTTCAATCAATCCCGAAGTACAGCTGGTTTTATGATTCCGGATTCTAAATGAATCAATCTTTACTCAACAGTACGAAGGGAAACATCATGAGAAAGGCTGGCTTCGTCTTCTGATTGAAGCTATTCATTAACTGTACTAAAACAGCAACACAATAATGTATTATAGACTACGTTTGTGAGTACTTTATTATGCTTCGATATAACGTACAATTCGATACAACGTACAATTTTGAAAGTGAAATGTACGTTATATCGAAGTTTACCTGTATTATTTTTATTTTTTTGAAATCGATTATTTTATTGTATTCGTGGTTTTCAATTGAGCTTGAGCTTAAGCTTGGGTAGACTGCACAATTCGTAGTTGCTCTCCGTGATTGACCTGAAACAACCAAATTGCACAAAGAACACTCAGAATGACGCTTGGGACTAGCAAATCAATTTCTGATGATTCGAGCTTTAAATGGTCAATAACGACGCCGGCCACGTCCTTACAGTCACCAGGGGAAAGGAAGGAATGTTAGTATGATATTTGCCGCCCAGAAGGGTCGCCTCTATAGCGTGGTTCCCTAGCGAATATCATGGAAGGGATTGTTGTTAGTGGGGGAGGTAAGAATCAGGATTCACTGAGGTAAGTGATGTGAACGGAACTATCGACCACTCGACGAAAAGAAAACTTGTAAATCAAACGCATTTCGTATCGACATAATATATGAATGGGGGATCTGAAAAGGTCTCCTCTGCAATAGGATCGTAGCTCCGGTAAGTGATTTGATTCTCTAAGCGCTCAAACAACTACTTGACGAAACGCAAACTCGAAAATCAAATATAATTCGTAGCTGCTGAAGATATTGAAGGGTGACCAGAAAAGGTCTTCTCTGTTCGACGAAACGAACACTCAGAACTCAAATGAATTTCGCAGCGGCTGAATATCCTAAAGGATGACCTGAAACGGTCTCCTCTGCAATAGAACCGGAACTCCAGTTAGTGATTCGGTTTTGTAAGCGCGGAAACAACTACTCGGCGAAACGAAAACTCGAAAATCAAATGCGTTTCGTAGAGAATAAAGATGTTATAGGGTGGCCTGAAAAGGTCTCCTCTGCGATATATTGGACTGATAATGTTCTTTGTGCCTAGTCGCACGTAATTCATCTTCATTGCATCACACGGAGGTAACCTTTGGGCAATCTTAGAAGGTAACCGAGAAAGCTCTTTCCATATATACCGAATTGGCAAAATATTTTAAATGCTAATCTATAAAGGCAACCAAGAAAACTCTTCTAAAATAGATTGGATCGGCGATATACTTTTTTGTTAATCGCGCTCTATAAGGTAGGGATATAGAAGAAGGTACACAAAAAGAGCCTTTTACAGTAATAAGGACCCAACCACACAAACAGAGCAACGTAAACGCACACAAAACCGCTAGAATCACGTCCCTGTATAAAAACTTTTGTGCGATGTTTTATTTGCAAATACGCAAATAGCGACGAGCCGACAAGACTACAAGTGGTGTCACCAACACACATAGGCAGATACTGGACGTTGTTTGATGTTACTACACAGCCAAGTTTATCACGATGCAAATACGCACACACTAGTACCACACATGCCAAACAGACGTCCGACATGGCACGCATACACTGTTGTCGCTTGAAGTGAGAAAGAAAAGGATGGAAAACTTCTTGGCAGTAAACTTTACACTACTGCCACAGAAATTCTATATGTGAGAATTCACTTGTACAGCACTTGTGTCGTTCTTGAAAGTGCGCTGATCAACGAATCACCTTTCCGCATGGACGGATTTGCACACTTTTTTGGGACACTTTCACCATGAGAACCGATCTGAGCTCTTTCCCATTCTTTCATAATCGTGATATCTTCACTTAGAACACGATTTGATATTGACACTGCGAAGACTAAATTTCAATACATATACAAAAACACACACACGGCAATTACGCAGAAAAATGAGAAACATGTTGTAACACGAAACCAAACGAGAAACTAATACTCTCCGCCGCACACTGCACTGCACTTTTGCACGGCATTTTCCGCAAATATCCAGGAAATCTGAACAAATTCAACAGGATTTCAATGTAGCGATGAAAAAAGCGCACTTTTATATAACACTAGTGCATCTTTTATTGAAACGCCTAAAAATTTCATCGAAACAACAGCGACACTCAAAGGAAAAACACGGAGCGCGAACGAGCACCTCCAATCGGCACCGTCGCTCAACCCGAACTCCTGTATTCGTGGTTTCCAATTGAAAGATTAAAATAAAAAAAAACAAATCGGATTTGTAGTCTCAAAGTTATATATATTTTTTCAAAATTTTGAAATGCCAGAAAATCTATAACTTTTTTTTGTACTGTGTATTATTTTTTTTATTATTTCATTCTTATTATTAGATATTTGAAAAAAAAACAGCTTGAAGATATTTATCAATCTAGAAAAGCCGTAAGAGCACATTTAAATATGAATGAGAGTGTTACTGAATCTCTAAATCCCAAAAAAAAATTTCAAAATTAAATATTTTTTTTAGTACAAAAATTTTTGATGAAATATTTTTTTGATAATTTTTCTTGATACACCGTGGTAAGATGCATATTCAGTATTTTTTTCAAATTTTTATCTCGGATCTATTGGGGATGGTGTGAAATAAACGAAAAAGTACGTTTTTCACTATAGATCCTACGTCAAACCACATAGGGGTTCAAATAAACCACCAAAATTTCTTATTTAATATCCTTTATAATATTTGCTATACAGCTAGTGATTTGGTTTGGGGGCACTTTTTACTCCCTTACCTAACCACTCTTTGGAAATATAAAAAAAATATTTTTTGATACCGCGCAACACTGACAAAAAATTCTGAAAAACATTAAAGTATGAATTAGAGTAGTACTGAATCTCAAAATCCCAAAAAAATTTTTTTCAAGATTTTTATATTTTTTTAAGTACTAAAATTTTGATGAATTTTTTTTTGATACACCGTAGTAAGATGCACATTCAGTATTTTTTTCAAATTTTTATCTCGGATCTTTTGAGGATGGCGTGAAATAATCGAAAGAGTACGTTTTTCACTAGAGATCCTACGTCAAACCACATAGGGGTTTAAATAAACCACCAAAATTTCTTATTTAATATCCTTTACAATATTTGCCATACAGCTAGTGATTTGGTTTGGGGGCATTTTTTTACTCCCTTGACCGGCCAGGCCCTTTATATATATGTATTTCCAATAAAGTAGTTGTTTTGAATTACTCATTTTCGTTCAATATGTGAAGACCCTTTTCGTGTCGTGTTAATATATTCAAAACAGTCATCTCGCATCCCTGGATATGAGTTCAATGTTTACTTTTGGTTGTGTTGTTTGGAAGAGGCCCATTTGAAAATCTGTAAAATCTTGCAATTACTGAATTGAATTTGATGGTTGCAGTTGAAAACATACATTGCTTATGCAATACTAGTTTAGCCGTGAAACAATTTTTGAAGATAAAGATGGAGCAGAAGAATACCGATGATTTCAATCAACAACGTGAACAAACACATCAAACGAACTAGACGATTCGACTGATTTATTGACGAGCCCGGCCAAATGGTCGTCGAACCAGACGAGCTACTCGTTTGTTTTTAGTCGAGCTAGGCTTCTGGAATATGAAAACAAACGAGACGAGCGCTCGTCTGCTTGTCTCGTTTTCTGAAATAGCACCCTATATTATGCAATCCATTTGTTTACCACATCATTGTATTTTACATTTCGCTCTGAAATTATTGCACATCTCATGTTTACGTAGTTCTCGAAATGCGAAAGTTCATTCACCTCTAGTCTGAAATGACGATTTTCCCAGGCTTCTCAGTTTAAAAGTACGTTTTAGGGAAACATTCCGGTCTGCACAACGACAAACGAGTATAAAAGAACTCAACACCAAAAAAAAAAACGCGACTTGCATGTATATTTGCAAAGCGGATTCCCCCAGGCACATTAATTTAGAAGTCCGTGTTAGGGAAACACAGCTGGATGGGAACAGAAATACCCTTGCATGTATATTTGCAAAGCGGATTTCCACAGGTACATCTATTTTGAAGTCTGTGTTGAGGAAACCGTAAATCGGGCCAATCAAAACTTTGCAGTTAGGGCGTTCAGATAACGCTTGACATTTTACAATTATTCAATTGTTCATCTCATGAAAAAAAAAGACGGGTGGGTAATGTCGGGGACATAACCGGAGTGACGTAGGACTATACAAAGGGGACAGCTTTTGTTAAATATATATTTTAAATATATTATTTTATTTTCTTCTACGTGAATACCTACCTATCTACCTGAAAAATGGATTAGTTTACTGTTTACTCTTTATGAATATGATGATGGTTCTGAAAAGAACCTTTGGTATTGTGTTTTTGTTATCACTCGATATTCCCATCTTGTTAGGTTAAACCTTAAGATATTTTTTTGGGGTCCGCGTGTTTTATACTCTAGCGGTACACACTCACCGGATAGAGACAAATCGGCAGACTCAGCCAGAGGGGCGAGTCCAACGAGACGAACGAATGAGCGTTAAAAGGGAGTGATGGCAAAAAAATACATTCATTACGATTTGTTCGCTCATTGGATTCACATGCAGGCTAAAAAGGGTCCTTTTCAGGATCACAAAATTATCTTCAATCTAAAGAGTTTATTGTTTAGTTATCACTCGATATCCCCATCTTGTTCGGCTAAACCTTTCTGTTTAGCGATTGCATTTGCCACTCGCCACAGCTTTCACAGTTGGAAAATTTCTTCCCATCCAGCTTATGACATATTTTACAGTAAATTACATTCAATGGCACGTCGCATTACCACCACTCAGTATCGGATTGGAGGCAATTTTAACCTGTAATTGAACATTTGCGATGACAGTGGTACAGTGTCGACTTTCGATGTGGGGTCATAACTTGGACCTCGAACTTTATGTTTACAAAAATGTCCAACTAAATATTTCGCATTACAGGTCCGTCCAATTAGCTAAATGTCGAGATAAGTGTAAATTACTGTACTTTCAATCTAGAAGCAATTTAAGAATTGGTCAAAATCAATAAGCTCAGAACAACTGCCAAATTCACATACTCATCATATCCTGGCAAACAAATTATGAAAAAATCAATTTGTGTTTTATTATTATTTTGGATATTGTTTTAGAAAGCATTGAACTGTACTCTTTTGACGTAGGACTACGTCTAACCGGAAGATATAGGGGGTGAAATGGAAATCTAGGCACTGAACAAGTAGGAAAAAATGCAAGATTTGGAACGCTTATAACTCGAGCATTTCTCAATAGATCGCAAAGGTTTTTGCATCAATTGATAGGAAATATATCTACGCATCTATCATAACGAATAACATTTCATTTTTCTTGAGATAAATAATTGTGAAATATCAAGCATTGTCAAAATGCACTATGTGCCCATTTTTGATTGGTCCATTTTGTGCTCTTCAAATCGTACCGACCAAAACGGGCAACCAGAGCAGCAGCGAAATTGGAAAGGAAATTGGAAAGGAAAAAGAAAAAAAATGAACGAAACATTAGTCGCAGTCTCACACATGCGTAATTCTCGAGCCAGCCAGTCAGCTTAAAAATCCCCGCTCCGCTGCCGTAACGATCATTCTTTGTGTGGACACCGACTGGACAACATCGTTGCTGGACGGCGAGGAATCGAGTGCCTTTCTCAAGGCAAGAGGGCGGCGGTGGAAGCGCTGGAGTAGAGTAGAGTAGAGTTTTCAAAGGGCCTTTCTCAAGGCTAGAGACGAATGAACTGCAAAAGTTTAAAGTCTCTATAATACAATACCTTCCTTCCTTCCTTCCGTAACGATCATTCTCATTCAAACCGTACACCACATCGGTTCGCATCACAACACATCAACAAACCAACCCAAGCAACCATGTCTGGACATGGTAAAGGAGGAAAAGTGAAGGGAAAGGCAAAATCCCGCTCGAACCGTGTTGATCTGGAGTTCCCCGCAAGGGTAGCTAGGCCGAGCGCGTTAGTACCAGTGCACCAGTCCACCTAGCCGGCGTTATATAGTTTCGGCCGCCGAAGTGATCGAGTTAGCTGGCAAAGCTGCTCGCGACAATAAGAAAACCCGCATTCAGAACAGAACACATCAAGACAACAACAGGCAGTTGCAGCGAGTGGCGAGTGGCAAACGCCAAGTGACAATGCTTGATATTTCACAATTATTCAATTATTTATCTCAAGAAAAATGAAATGAAATGCGTAGATATATTTCCTATCAATTGATGCAAAAACCTTTGCGATCTATTGAGAAATGCTCGAGTTATAAGCGTTCCAAATCTTGCATTTTTTCCTACTTGTTCAGTGCCTAGATTTCCATTTCACCCCCTATATCTTCCGGTTAGACGTAGTCCTACGTCAAAAACCAAATCACCACCAGTTTGAACGGCTCCTTGAAACAATGGAAGCGAACGTAGACATTGCTCGAGATCTTTGTGGAGGCAGTTCTAATATAATCCCGGTGTAGGAAAAGTTGGAGGAATCCAGAGAGAAACTTAATGCGCTCAGACCACCAATGCATCTAGGTTCATAATGGCAGAAAGTAAGTATTTCTTTTACGATACACATAACTTTCATAAGTAAATTTTATCATACTCTTTGAATTTCTTCAACCGAATTTCCTACCTAAAAATTGCTTACTTCTACTAGCATACATTAGTAAGTTATTTTTGGCAGCAATATTCTTTTTTAATGCTATACTATGCCAAACTACACCACTTTCACTACAATAGATCATAATAATGGTCGCAGTGGTCGCAATGCTCCTATAGAAGATTCCAAACTTTCTATACCATATGCTAAAGCTATCCTGCAAAACAATAATGATTTTATTTAAATTACAGGTTTGGATTGACATGAGGGGAAACGTAAAGAAAACACTAGCACACAACAAGCGAGAATTTAGAGTAACAGGTGGTGGTCCCAATACAATAAAGCTATTGACGCCGCTACAACAAGAAATCGACGCTAAAAGAGAATTACATGTTGTATTACATGAATAACAAAAATTGTTTTGCTAAAAAAAAAGTGAAATTCGTGCGTGACTCTTTTCGGAATTCCATAGATTGCAGTCATGAAAATACATGAATAAGTTCATTTTCTGATATATATTTTTTTTGTAAAGCAAATTGTTCCACGCTGTCGTTTTTTTTACACATGCATGCGGGTTTTACGCCTATTAAGCTTTTTTCTTTGAGGGAATATCAATTTACTCCAAAACATAACCATATTAACACTTTTGGAAATACATTTTCATAGCAGATGCCCCTAAAAAAGTTTTGGCATCCTTTCTATAGTGCTTCGTGAAACATTTCAAACTTGTTTCAAAATATTTCATCACAACCGCTGACATTCGAGCTTGCTAACGAATCGAGCAGTTTTCCTCGATTTCTATAATTCCAGATTTTACTCGGTGTGATAGTGATAGTGATTGTATCGAATGCTCGATTCGATTTCTATAATAGGGCCCTATATATATAAAAATGGATTTCTGTCTGTCTTATTCTTATGGAATCGGAAACTACTGAACCAATCGACACAAAAATTGGTATGTAGGGCTTTTTGGGGTCGGGGATGGTTCTTATGATAGTTCGAAACCCCTCCCCCCTCTTTAAGGAGGGGCTGCCATACAAATGAAACACAAATTTCTGCATTGCTCGAAAACTAATCAAGCAAACCAAACCAAATTTGGCATGTGGAGGTTTTAGGATGTTACTATGGTGGTTAGAAACTTCTCCTTTTTCTCATAAATTTCTGCATAACTCAAGAACTAATCAAGAAAATAGAACCAAATTTGGCATGTGGAGATTTTAGGAGGCAATAACTGTTTCTAAGGTGGTATGACACTCCTCCCCCTCTCAACAGGAAGGGGGGGGGGGGTATCTGAATAACTCGAGAACAAATCAAGCAAATGGAATCAAATCTGGCATATAGAGGTTCTAGAGATTGATAAACGTTTCTATAACGTTTCGATACTCCTCCCCTCTCTCCAAGGGGAGGCTGCCATACAAATTAAACACAAATGTTTGCGCTAACGAAAATGATTTTCGTTCGAAAATGGAAATGGATTTTAATGTTATAAAACGCACTCCTACTCCACTATCGTCTTCTATCTATATAAATATGAATGGATCGCCGAATGTGTTCATAAGAGCAAAACTAGAGAGAGGAATTGTCTGATTTAGGGGTGAACTTGAACGAGAATTGTGTCTGAGATAATCTGATATTATAATGACGAGTTTTGGTAGAAGTACTAGGAATTTTATAGTAAAAGGTAATTTTAAAGGTATTTTTTTAACACGTTGACTGCCAAGGCAATTTTCAGAAATCTGGCCAAAAATTACAATTTGATTTTATCACATTATATTATTAAAAACTCAAATTCTAGTACATAGGTATCATAAAAAAAATTTTTTTGTTGCTTTTTTCATAAAAATGGTAAGTAAACATAGGACGAGATAACTCGTAGTTGGCGTCCTTAAAAAGATCGCAATCTACGAGTTATCTCGTAGTTGGCAGTCAACGTGCTAATCAACGAACAATTCTGCGATTGGACCCATGAACAGCGCTTAGTAAGGAAACATGGATGTGATAACGAAAAATAAATTTTGGGCGGACGAAGTTTGCCGGGTCAGCTAGTTTTGAATAAAAAGACGCTGTCGAGGGAGAACTACAAGAACATATCACTATCGTACCTCAAGCCACTGTGCGATATTGGCCTTTTTGTACGATATTGTTCTTCTGGTGCGATATTGGCATTTATCAGCCAGTTAACTGTGGGTACTAATCTACAACTACCGAAACGGTGAAATATTCAGGGATGTCATCATAATAGTAGGTAGGAATAAAACTATATACCAGAATTGGACAGCTGCCGTCGGTGTGCTGTCGGGTCACTCCTTCGGAGATCATCTGTGCTGGGTATGTCAACCCAAAACGGCTCTGATCAATTTGATTCAAGTCAATCACCATCTATAGTAAATGCTGAAAAGAAGGGCACACATACCTATCACAACCCTCGTCACTCACTGCATTGTTGGCTGAAAGTTGTTTACAATCATGTTCGTTGTGTAGTTGTCGTCGATTGTTGAACTCGTGCTGCTCGAACCAAGAGAACAATTTTCTGAATTGAAAATTTCTCTGTTGCGTTAGGCGATATACTTCTTCTGGCTCGATGTGGATTCAATTTGTAGAGGTTGAATGCGACGACTTGTCGCTGGAATGGAACTATTTCACTTTCCCGGAGTCGGTACTCTATTCTGGAAAATTTTCCTCATCTGATGCTAATCGGTATACTAGCTCTACCTACTGGTTTGATATGGATTTTCAATACGTAGAAGTTGTAAGTGTCGGTTCGTCGTTGAAACTGAATTTGCGACGGTCAACCGAGGTCTCAGACTTGAACGAATTTCGCATTCAAATGTACTTGTAGATTGTAGGACGCTAACACACATTTGTCGTTTGTCTTCGATTTTTCCATGACGGATTATGAGCATGCCTATGGTAGAACTACAATCCAGAGTAGATCTTTTCACCGCATTTTAATCACTGCTACATTTCTCGGTTGTAACTTTTTCGGTACTTCTACAAACATGCTGCACGTTTTCTGTTATGAGATGACCTGTACAGGCGAATGAAATCCAAAGTTCGAAGCCTCTTGAAACAAGGAAGAAGAAGCTGACCTGTTGTATGTTGTGTGCTCACTGAGAGATAACTGTTTCCTGCATGTCATAGCGATTGTCTTTCATTTGATGTGTTTTGTTCAGTTTGCTCAGATTTATAGCATACATGTCTCAGTATTCTCCTGCTGCAATTATCGTCAACGTCTCATTTTGCTGTGAAATTACGATCTGCTTTTAGATTATTTTTGAATACTAAGGGAAATATTCGCCTTCTTTTGGTAGCGTCAAATAATCCTTTTTGAAGGGCGTTGATTCATCACTGGAACTGACTGAACATTGATGCTGGTATTTTCGATATCCATTTTTTTTCTTGTAAAATTAAGAATCGCTGTTACAATTGTGTTATCTAATTCTCTGGATTTGGCGTTCTGTTCTGGTTACTTTTTTTTCGAACACTTTCGTTCGTTTTCTGTGAACTGTGAATATTGCCAGAAATTAAACGATGATTCCCGTTTTAAATTATTTCTGTTGATGCTGGTCAAATCTCCTTTGATTGAATGATATTGAAGAAATGATAACTTGTAGTTATGGGGCTACTACGGGAACCAGCGTTTGATCATACTTAGCTCAACCTTAATCTTGAAGGCACTTTGGTTGTATTCTTTCAAAGCCGCTGTTTGGAGGTCGAAACGTTCCCTTGCGCTGTATTGGATACAGTTTAAATATGGTTTCAGATGTTCGTTTTGAACGAAGCGACGAAAATTCTGCAAACCACTGGTAAAACATTTCAGGTTATGTCCACTGCATTATAACGGTTTTATGGATGGTACCTTACTTTTTGTGATGTTCTACTGGTTTAATTCATTCAACTCCATTTATCCCTGATGTAAATTGAGAGCACCTGCACTGGTTTTCTTTGAACTCACGGGAACAGAACGTGGCAACGTGCGTTTTCAACAGATATTCTCGTTTTTTTCTGTTCCGGCGAAATTCATCGATGGCGATTATCGGAAGCTCAGCTTGCTTTGTTTTGGTGACGGCAATCGCCGCTTTGATTGGTGTATGGTATTTTGATGATAAGTTTTCCAGAAAGGGAGCCATGTTGAGAAGCCGTTGTAATTGCATTCAGTGTATATGAAGAAAGTTGTGGTAATGTAGGTAACGAAATTGTCGAAATTATACTCTCTTTTTCCGATAGGTGATAGACATTCACTGATTTAATGATGTGTTCATCATTATCAGCAGAATATACAGTATCTTCTGCCGAAACTGGAATATTCTCAATGGCGCCACCGCTTGGTGCAGCGATCGCCTGCCAATATTAACACCATCTCCGAAGAATAATTGTTACGTACCCGGAGAACGAAAGTATGGGAAACTGTGCGAATCCGCTCGGAGCTTCATGTCCTGATGAACACGAAAATTATGCAATAATCTACGATAATACTTGTTAGCGAGTATTTTTTGTTACAGTTGAAATACCTAAATCAGATTCTCGATGCACGTTCTGGTTCTCCCAATTTGCAATGCTATTCGACGAGATTTTGCAGCTTTTGTATTATGTGCTGTTGAATGTTATTCTCCTGGGAATATAGTTTCTCGTGCATGATCGTTTTACCACAAGCTTTCTAGACGAGCTGTTCCCGGGTGTGAATCACTCTTACGTTGCTGCCAATACTTCCGTGGATAATCTTCATTGGTTCGCCTGCGAGGTAAGTTAATCTTCAAACAGTTGACTAGATGCTGATGCTCACTGAACTATCACTGAATTAATTATCTTTCACTTTATTCCTGAGTGTTGTATCCAGGAAGGAAAACAGATGGAACTGAGCGTACCTTCACGCCTCAAAGAATAGAAAAGTATTGTAGCAATTGACGATGACACTCATTTGTGATTCATATTTTTCAGTTCAATCAAGAGAAAATGATGCTGGTTCTCACAATCTGCAGACTATTTCGTTGAAATGTTCTAGTTTTGTGTACTGTTGGGTGTTATTCTCCTCTGAATGTTGTTTTTTTACCATGTTCGCATTCTCACTAGGTTTCTGGATTGGTTGTTACAGCTGGTCTAGTTTTTACGATGGTGTCGAGGCTTCCATGAATAATATCCATTGAATGACCTCTTGAAACATCAACTGACAAAATGTTGGTGCTTATTGAGTTATAATCATTTCTTCACACTAGTACAGAAAGTTATGTACAGAAATGGGCTCAAAAAACGATTTAGGGGGGAATTAAGCAAGTCTTCCCAGAGCCCTTCCGGGTTTAACATTTTTCTCGGCAAGCTTCAAGCACTGAGGAATGGAAAACATTGTAACGATCAACGATGACACTTTTCTGCGCTGTGCACTTTCTCAGCATGCTTCAATAATGTAATCTGCTCTTCGAACGAAAACGATTCTGGTTCACACAATTTACGGTGTAATTTGATGTGATGAGGAAGTTCCGGTTTTAGTGTGGCGCTACTCAATTCCTGTTAATACATTCAATATTCTGGAACTGCTTTTTCATTTCGTTGTTTATGTCCAATGATGGTAAGGTTTTCATACATAATCGCAACTACGAAACAATTCACTTTTCATTGGCTTAACATGCATATCGATTGAACGCCTCGCTTTGTATGCTATATACTGCTTGTTGCTACTACATTTGATCCTTGAAATTGAAATTGTTCCGACGTAATTCAGTTTCGGGAAATCCATTCTGTCGTTAGAGCTGTTCTTCATGTTAGCTTAAAAAAAAAGATCTTCGAAAGTAAACGATTCTGGTTCGTAAAAGATGCAATTGAATTCGATGTGATGATGATGCTCCGATTTCAGTGGTGTGTCAGGGTTATAAAATTGTCACCAAGCTTTCCGGAAGATTTCGTTGTTTATCTCCAGCACTCGTCTTGATGTTATGCCTTCTGTGTATAATCTTCACTGGGAGACAGCTTACTTTCCATCAGCCTAGAACGCATATTGATAACTCGATCGTTGGCCAGTATTACTTGCTCGGTATGTTCCAATAAATGATATTTCCTCACATAAATGTTGCTTACTGTATTATTCTTGTATTTATCCTTGAAATTTAATTCTGTTCCGTCGTAATGTCGGGAAGGTAGTCCTCCACGTTCTATCCTCTCTATTTCATAGAGACTTTACACTGAAATGTTTATTTATTTGCAAACGATCTTTACGTTCGCTTGATACACTGTTCCCAAAATAGTTTCCATTCCACATATGATACAGTCGAAAATTATGGTGCTTCAGACTTGAGCAATTTGGGTAGGAAGACTTCTCTACGCTTGAATGTCTGTCACAAAAGGAGGATGGAATTGTAGATATTGTTTCTTATCTCCAAGCATATAATTTTCGCCTCTTTTCATTTTTTCCCTGTTGGGTGTGAACCACTGCGTCCATGGTTTGGAACTATTGTGGCATACACTGTTCTTTAGACTGTTGATGATGATCATGGACTCTAGATTCTAGTAGGAAGATCTTCTGCTCCAGAATTGACGTATTTTTTCGCTGCTGCTTCTACTGACATGATGATGAACGCAGACAAAAACATTTACTGATGGTCTTGCATGAAATCTCCACGCATATATTTCAAAACTGTTCCTTACTTCCTTACCAGAACTTGAAGATTCATACATCAGGAGTCATCTACTGATTGATATGTCTGATTCTCCACCAGCACTTCCGTTGGTTCTTCAGACTTCGGGAACTTTAATAGTAGGATAGGCTCTTCCCTACGACCGCTCCAATGTCTGTACCATAAATGGAGTTAAAGACTTACTGGCGGCATCCTTCCAAAGCATATAATTCACATTGTGTAGAGTAGAGTTGAATAATACTATTCTTCAAACGGTTTCCATGTGATCGCAGCTGATGAAAGCCATGGACTCTGAAGTCACGTGGAGAGATGAACTCTCCTGTTCCGGAATCGACGTATACTTCTATTTTTGCTTGTATGGCTGTTCCAAAGAAGAGATACAACATCTGATATTCTTCCTCTAGACAATTTGAATGTGATGGTCATGGAATCGGGATGAACATGGGAAGATGAACTATTCTGTCCCTGAATTGATAAACGTAGATAAAAACATCTCCGGATTGGCTTCCATAGAACCACGCAGATATTCCAAACTCTTCCTGTTTTTCCATCAATTCCGTTGTTTTTTTTCAGACTTCAGGAACTTCTGTAGAAAGACTGACTTTTCTCTGCGTTTGCTCCAATTCTATACGGTCTCAGTTGATGATGCTCACGAGCCTTAGATCCAAGTAGAAAGATTGACTGCTGCTGCTGCTGATAGAATGATAAATTAGCATTAGCGTCGAGCAAGTTGTACAACATCATAGGTGGTACGAATTTAGAACTGTCCAGTTAAAAACTAGCCTTCCGTCCGTTGCTGATCATTAGTAATATCTCTTAGATGAAGATATGGTTTCTCGAACATGCTGCTGATAGATTTTTTTTTATTTATGTATTATAGTGACATGCAACACTTTTGGTTGGTTCGTCACTTTTGCCTTCAATTTTTGGAAGAATGTCGGGATAGAGAATTGAACTCGTGATCTTTAGCGTGACAAGTATGGATGTTACCACTATGCCAGATCGCCTCCAATGCTGTTGATAGAATGATAAATGAAGATAAGAAACATATCCTTTTGTATTTCATAGATTTACGTAGATTACGTAGATTTTCCGGTTTCGTATGTTCTAAGGTGATAAAATTGCTGATAATTTCCTAATCGGATTTGGATTACTATCTTGTTGAGTTCACTAATGCCATCCTTTATGCTGTCTGTTTATACGATAACAGTTGGTGATAGTCGTCGAGTAGGACGATGGATACTTCTGCTCCAGAAATGACGTATCTTCCGCTGGTGCTAAGACTGATTCGATTATAAATACAAACATCTCCTCATTTAATCGTATAGGATCTCCACGTGAAAATTCCAGAACTGTTTATGGTTTCCCCAAAGAGCCTATAGCGTTTCCAATCCTCCGTGGGTCTCTATTGCACCGTCATGGGAGTCCATGACGAGTATGTGAAACGTTTTCATCGAAGTTTTCCGACTTGCCACTTGAAAAACAACCATTGCGTACCATTCAGCATGCGAATTTCAGCCAATTACTTTCTCGTTCATATGCTGCTGACTTAATCGACGAAAAATAGATAACCTTTTGCATGGATTTTGCCCTCTAGCTCATCATCTTTCGAGTCCATATTTACATCTTTCAAGAGCGAATCCAAACGTTACTCTCGGGTGAGATATTGCAAATCTTAAACGGTTTAATGTTCGCGAGAGCATCCGAATCATTGCGTACGAAAACCATTGATGATGGGACCAGATGATTCCTAATGCACGTATTCCCCATATGGGAGCGTCCCTGAGCTCAGGTTCCTGCTTTAAGTCGATATGTACGCCTATGGGCGCTTCCGCAGTTGCCATTTGTTTCACGTATCTATTCTCGTTACATTTCATCGACTAATACACGATGATAGATGCGGATAGAATCATCCACAGATTGACTTGCATAGTTTCCCACCAAAAATTCCATTGATTCTCCAGACTTTGGGTATTCTAGTAGGAATACGACGTTAACTTGAATGTCGGTGTCCGAAATGGAACTAAAATCGTTGATGCTTTTTTAACTGTCAAGCATAGGATTTCCATCTTGTAGAGTTGAATAATACCGTTCCTTCAGACGGTTTTAATACGCAATCGCAGTTGATGAGGGTAATGGCCTTAGGAAGATGAATTGTCATGCTCCAGACTTGATATATTATTCAGCTGCTGCGGTCGATTCGATGATAAATGCAGATACAAACATCTGCTTATTGACTTGCCTAGGTTCTCCACGTAAATATTTCCAAACTGTTCCTGCCTTCGCATCAGAAACCCCGTCGTACAAATTTGCTCGTGAAACCGCTCGTTTTGATCAGCTTGCCGTAGCATCTTCTTCCCTCATTGCTACTCCTTTTTTTCTCCACGGCAATTATTCCACAGCTTAATAGTTAACTCACTTGCTTGAGTATTTTTCCCCACGGGACGTGATTATCCGCTGATGACTCCCTCGGATCAGATATTCAAAATCCCAAATATTGTAATGCTAGGAAGGATCCGAATGTTACGGTCGTGGAAAGCGGGCTTGATCATAGAAATCGTCGCTTTGAATGAGAAACTTTCTTTCATTACCTGTCCTTTGGTTCTATAGTATATCCTGCTACTCCTGCTGATGTTTAATTCCGCAATTTGCTTCCTGATTATGACTGATTTTGGGGCTAAACGCCTGCGCATATATGCATATCTCCTAGGTATGGTTTTCATGAATTCCTCTCCGATCTTCAGCAATTCCTGTTTTCTCCATAGGCCTACTCCTGGCCAGGACTCCAGGTTGAACGGGCTCGCTCTTCCGCTTCCCTCAGTTCAACCCTGACCATTGTAATTGTGCGACAAACAGCCACACGAGTTCGGGTCAACAATACGGAACAACGATGGGCTAAGCAGCTTGGATTAAAATTCTATCCTTTTCAGCGCTATAAACATCATTTAAACCATAGCGTTATACACATTTTTTCATTCGTCAAACTTATCCACTCGTTTGTGTGACGTTATGAACTTCCTTCCAACAGCCGTCCACCAACACAATGGACGACACACAAGGCGCGTATAATTGCGCACTTTAATATCTTCGAACGTTCACTTCGCGCGATTTGACGATTTTTGACTGACTTTTGTTTGATTTTTTTGTTTGTTTGGATACGATACACTTTATTCTATCCAGAAGAGTTTAATGCTTGTTTGTTTCTAATGCAATTACACACACACAGATGCGTACTACTTCCTTCCTACGTAATTGGGATGGGATGGGGGTTTGCTGCTTGCAATAATTCAGATATTCATATTAAACTTGTTGCTGCTGCTTGTCGGGTTGTGGTGTGTTGTGAACGAGTAGATACGAAGAAGAAGTGAAGCTGTGTCTCCTTAGGTTGCGTGCGTCCATTCCATCGATGCACAGATAAATTCCTACGAATTATAATGATGCTTTCTGCTTATATGTTGAGTCTTAATCCTCCCTGGAACGGCTGCTACTACTGTTGCTCCAGTTGGGAACCAAGTTTTCCGCTTACAATTGTTGATATATTAATAAAAGACAAACACCGTCCGTTTATAATCCTCCTTATTCAATCTGTGAAAAAGATACACATTAGTAAATTGTGTCCATCCGGAACAATTCTCGCGTAACTTTTGAAAAGGTCCTAAGTAACAAATGTATCAAGGTTTTACGGGTGAAAACTTTTAGTAACTGATACTGTCAAAGTTTAGCTAGAGTATGTATAATAATTATCAAGAAAATAAGTGATTTGAGGCCTGAGTACTGTTACGTCACACACTCTAGTAATTCATCGCTACCCCTGTATTTGATTACCTTGTTCCTTTTTATTGTCACACCTTCCTATGTCATATACTTGAATAAAGAAAAAACTCATTATTGTTGTAACGTGTAAAACGAAAGACGCGTTTATTTTCTGCCATACAAATGAAACACAATTTCTGCATTACTCGAGAATTATTCAAGTAAATGAAACCAAATTAGGCTTGACGGACTACCGATGTTTCCAGCTATCCCATACATTCGCTCCTTGGATCTTCCAAAACGTTCCGCTACCATTCATAGCTACCATCTAACATTACCAAGGAATCTGGTGAAGCTGCTACCGGAAACCATTTCAATGTTTTTTTTTCTTAATCCGTTTATTTTTACAGGCTCAGTTACATAAGTTTAATGGAGCCATACTCCTGACTATATTTCTACTAGCATATATTAGGCTGCCAAAAAAGTCCTGCGGTATTTCCACGACGTGTCGTTGTAAGCGCGTAGTTCTAGTTGTATTCATTGTATCGAGTCATACTATAGCTTGTTGGAAAGGTCTTTTTGCGCGCTATAATATAGTCCTTGACAGTGCTTTGTTTGGTTAAGTCGTTCGTGAGTTATAGTGTCACAAATATGGAGCAAAATAAAGAGAAAATCCGACATATTTTACAGTACTACTATGACAAAGGCAAAAATGCATCTCAAGCTGCCAATAAAATTTGTGCAGTTTATGGACCCGATACAGCTTCCATTTCCACCCCACAACGATGGTTTCAACGTTTTCGTTCTGGTGTAGAGGTCGTCGAAGTTGCGCCACGCTCCGGAAGGCCTGTCGTCGAAAATTGCGACAAAATCGCTGAATTAGCCGAGAAAGACCGGCATAGTAGCAGCCGTAGCATCGGCCAAGAGCTGGGGATAAGTCATCAAACCGTTATTAACCATTTGAAGGAGCGTGGATTCACAAAGAAGCTCAATGTATGGGTGCCACACACGTTGACGCAAAAAAACATCTTTGACCGTATCGACGCATGTGAATCGCTGCTGAATCGCAACAAAATCGACCCGTTTCTGAAGCGAATGGTGGCTGGCGATGAAAAGTGGGTCACTTACGACAACGTGAAGCGCAAACGGTCGTGGTCGAAGCCCGCTGAAGCGGCTCGGACGGTGGCCAAGCCCTCATTAACGGCCAGGAAGGTTCTGCTGTGTGTTTGGTGGGATTGTCAAGGAATAATCTATTATGAGCTGCTTCCCTATGGTCAAACGCTCAATTCGGACCTGTACTGCCAACAACTGGACCGCTTGAAGGTAGCACTCATGAAGAAGAGGCCATCTTTGATAAACAGAGGCCGTATTGTCCTCCATCAGGACAACGCCAGGCCACACACTTCTTTGGTGACGCGCCAGAAGCTCCGGCAGCTCGGATGGGAGGTTCTTTTGCATCCGCCGTATAGTCCGGACCTTGCACCAAGTGACTACCACCTGTTTTTGTCCATGGCGAACGAGCTAGGCAGTCAGAAGTTAGCCACAAAAGAGGCCTGTGAAAATTGGCTATCCGAGTTTTTTGCCAATAAGGAAGCGAGCTTCTATAACAGGGGTATTATGAAGTTGGCATCTCGTTGGGAACAAGTCATCGAACAAAACGGCGCATATTTGACTTTAAACAGATGATTGTAACTAATTTTATGAACAAATGAAAATTCAAAAAAAATACCGCAGGACTTTTTTGACAGCCTAATATTAACATGTTTCCCTAATTCTATGGTTAATAAAATAGGAAACCGAATACTCGCGGTCGACTCGAGTTTAGAAGGGTGACACATTTTCATTAGGAAAAGGATGGGATGTAAGAAGATGTGTGTTCACACTCACACTCACATTCACATTCTCATTCACACTGACACTTCACACTGACACTTCACACTGACACTTCACATTGAATTCTTAAAACTATCCTTACATCTAATATGTATTAACAATTTAACTTATTCTAATGTTAGTAGGAAGGGAACCGATAGCTCGCGAAGGACAAAAAGGAGGGGAAAAGGATGTATGAACACTCACACTCGAAGATCGATAGCTTTAAGGAAAACATATATTTGGGACATGTAATCAAGGTCTAACCGAGCCAACACATCTCTCACCGGCACATTGGGCTGCTTTCCTCGAGTCCGAAGGGAGTTTTCTAAATTCGATCTGGCGACAAGATACAACTCGCAAGACCGAACAACGTGTTCGATGTCGTGGTAACCATGGCCACAAGCGCAGAGATTGCTGTCGGCAAGATTAAAACGAAAAAGTAGCGCGTCTAACGAACAGTGATTGGACATGGGTCGGGAGAAGGTGCGAATAAAGTCCCGACTCAAGTCCAGACTTTTGAACCACGGTTTGAGGCTAACCTTAGAGTTAATTGAGTGGAGCCACCGGCCCAATTCATCTTCGTTCCATCTGCGTTGCCAGTTAGCGATGCTATTTTTACGGACTAAAGAATAAAATTCATTGAAGGCGATTTGACGCTGATAAATGTCGCCTTCAATCGCACCCACCTTTGCTAATGCGTCAGCCCTCTCATTACCCGAAATTGAGCAATGTGAAGGGACCCAGACAAAGATGATTACGTCTGGATCAAGCACTCAAAATTTCTCGTATTCTCTCAAGGAAGTACGGCGAGTGCTTTTCCGGCCTCACTGAACGGATAGCTTCGACAACTATCCGTTACAATGTAATAGTATTCAACAGATCGTGAGGCGACGCGCCCAGTGTATTGCTGCCAATTCAGCAATATACACTGAGCAAGGATTCTGAAGACTGTGATTCGTTGAACACTCCAAATCCTATGGACTCATTCATAGAGGACCCATCAGTAAAGTACATATTATCACAATTGATACGCCCATACTTTGCATTGAAGATCGTAGGAACGATCCCCGAGCGATGATAATCTGGAATTCCATGGATTTTTTCCTTCATGAACAGATCAAAATGTACAGAGGAATTGATGCAGTCAGGAAAACAAACACGGTTGGGAATATACGAAGAAGGATCAATCTGCATGGAAATGAATTCATAATATGTACTCACGAATCCGGAGCGAAAATTTAGCTCGATAAGCTGTTCAAAATTTCCTATCACCAATGGGTTCATAGCCTTACACCAGATGAGGAACCGAAGAGATAATTATTTGAAGCGATCTTTTAGTGGGAGTACGCCTGCCAAAACCTCGAGGCTCATGGTATGCGTTGAGGGCATACATCCCAACGCAATACGGAGACAAAGATACTGAATTCGCTCGAGTTTAATGAGGTGTGTTTTGGCAGCTGATTGAAAACAGAAACTGCCATACTCCATCACTGAGAGAAAAATTGTTCGATACAACATTATAAGATCTTCGGGATGGGCTCCCCACCAGGTGCCGGTAATTGTACGGAGAAAGTTTACTGTTTGTTGACATTTTTTACTCAAATACCTAATATGGGCCCCAAGTACATTTGAAGTCGAGCCAGACCCCAAGATACTTGAATGACATAGCATGAGTGATCGGTTTAACCAAAAGGTGAAGCTTTGGTTTCGCTGGTCTATGCTTCCTAGAAAAGACGACCATCAATTCCTAGACCAATGGCCCAGGTTGAAAAATTGTTCAAAGTATCTTATAAGGGTCCTTGCAGGTTGAATTCGTTTGATCCTACGACAGACACCACTCCATCACCTGCAAGTTGTCTTAGGCTGCAATTTTGTGTAAGGCAATTGTCGATGTCGCTTACATAGAAGTTGTACAAAAGGGGGCTTGAACATGAGCCCTGGGGGAGTCCCATGTAGGAGGCCCGAATTACTGTCGAATCCTCGTGAGAAAAATTCTAATGTTTCTCGCAAAGCAAGTTATATAACATATTATTCAATAGAGGCGGCAGACCCCGAGAGTGTAATTTGTCTGACAAAACCTCTATTGAAACTAAATCAAAGGCCCCCTTTATGTCCAAGAATACTGAAGCCATTTGTTTTTTTTTGGGCGTAAGCCATTTGAATTTCTGAATAAAGCAACGCAAGACAATCATTCGTCCCCTTGCCCCTGCGGAACCCATATTGTGTATCTGAGAGTAGGCCAGTCGTTTCAACCCATCGATCAAGGCGAAACAAGATGATTTTCTCCAACAATTTCCGTATACAAGACAGCATTGCTATTGGGCGGTACGAATTGAAATCGGACGCGGGTTTTTGAATAGCTATAACTCGTACTTGTCTCCAGTCATCTGGAACAATATTATGCTCCAGAAACCGATTGAATAAATTCAACAAGCGATGTTTCGCAACATCAGGGAGGTTTTTCAGCAAGTTGAACTTAATTCGATCCGGTCCTGGAGCAGAATTGTTACAAGAAAGGAGAGCAACAGAGAATTCTACCATCGAAAACTCGGAATCAAGATCGCACCTATCTTGTGGTATATCTCGAACTATTTTTTTGCACAGGAGCGGAATCAAACCTTCCGTGCAAAATTCAAAATCCATCTATGTGAATATTCTTCGCTTTCATTCGATGAAGAGCGATTTCTCATGTTTCGAGCCACTTTCCATAATTTTTTCATTGACGTTTCTCGTGATAAACCTCCCACGAAATTTCGCCAATAAGCACGTTTTTTCCCTTTGATCAAATTTTTGAACTGATTCTCAAGGGCTAAATACGTTTGAAAATTTTCAGGGGTTCCACGTTTCCGAAAAGCTTTAAATGCATTCGATTTTTCTACATAAAGCTTGGAACATTGGCTATCCCACCATGGATTGGGAGGCCTTCGACGAATAGTGGAACCTGGGATGAGTTTCGTTTGAGCGCGAACCGCGCTTTTCCAATGTTTCCTGTTGTCAATTTTCGCATGAATATTCGAATATTCGAAAAAAACAGCAGTGTGAGACATATTCTTTCATCATATTACCAATTTGCGGGAACAACGCTGCTTCGACATAACCTCTCCTCACATTTTGCATTTTGCGGTCTTATAATACAGGTGCGATAATTTTACTGTTTTAAATTTTGAAACAATAAAATAATATTTCGAGACAGTTCTTGTGGTTTAATTTTTAAAAATTAAAAAATGTTCGAGTGTTCGATTCGATCGATGGTTTATTACTATTTTTTGCTTTTTTTCTTGGCTAAATTGGTAATTCGCGATGACAGAAAAATAGTGTCGACGTCTGGTGGCGACTTCAAATTAGGGCCATAATTTGGGTCCCAAACTCGTTAGTGTAATCTCTATCAGATCAGAAGACACGAAGCCGGTTTTAAATTTTAAAATTTGAATGAAAATTTTCTCTTCATGTCATTTAATTACTTGAAACACTTATTTCTGACTTTCATTCAACCATATAGTTATACAATTCATACATTGTTACTGAATTTGTTCATTATAAAATAAAGTTGTCTTCATGAACAATTTTCCTATGAGACTTTTTCACCACCTGCATTAAAAATGTTTTTAATTTAAATAAAATACTAATTTGATATGGAAAAGCTAATTTTCGTTCATAATTTTAATTTTGAAAACGTTCATTCCGACTGAACATCAGCTATTCTTTGACGCTCCCCTAAACTAGTAAACGGAGCTCAATGCCGTCAACGCGGATCGCTGTTTTGAAGAAACCAAATACTTTTGACGTTTGAGATGTTGGCACCAAAAACATGGCGGGTGCCATACAGCTGCTACCACCACTTGAACAAAGTAGGGAGGAGACTACCCTCTTATTCCACGTACTTTGCTCGCAGTGGAGTGAAAATTTTATTTATTATCTCCTAGCAACTAATGACAACCTTAGCGACGCGTTTTACCATGCTACTACGATTACATTAGTTATGAACACTGAAAAATTGCGAATAGCTTGTACTCGATTAATGGAAAACGGGCGGAGGTTAAATGTAGGGTAAATGATCTTGGTTTGTCCAGTCGAAAATATGGTCTTGGTTTGTTCACTTTTTTGAACGCTCTAGTTCAACGGATCGGGTATTCAAATGTTTCCAAACATACCGATAAAATTGTCTTTTTCGTGATTTACAGTAGCTTTATAAGATATTTTTACGGATTCACATGTGTGAAAGTGTTGAAGTGTAGTCATCCAGTCTAAGCAAACCTATGTTTATTTGTACCGACTACCAACCTGAGACACCTAGCAACCTAGTTTGTTATTTTGTTTAAATGTTCACTTCACTAGTTTCACTCCTCAAGACTAGTCGTCTTTATTTCAAGCTTCCTGAAATCTTCCAAATCGTTACCACTCAAGAGGTTATGGGTACTCAAGCAAGGATTCGGTGCACGGAATACCCCAGTTCAGCGGAGGTCCTGGATTTCACAACTGGAGTTTCCGGGTACGGATGTTCCTGGACGCGCAAGGAGTGGTCAAGACGTTGACAGATGATCCCCCAGCGGACACTGCGGAGGCCGCGGTGAAGACGAAATTTGACGAGACGGACAGAAAAGCGAAGTCACTGTTGATCGGTTTCCTTGGCGATGACTGCCTGGAAATCGTTCGAGATAAAACTTCTGCGAAAAAAATGTGGCAAGCTCTCGAAAATTCCTTTGCTAAGAAGTCTCTGGTGACGCAGAACCTGGTTCGGAAGCAGATTGGACGGTTGAGGATGAAGGAAGGCGATTCCATGCGTGGTCATCTGGTGGTTTTCGAAGACCTGATTCGGCAGCTCAAACAGGCAGGCGGAGAGTTAGCTGAAGCGGATTTGATCGTGACGCTGTTTGGGACTCTTCCGGAAGTTTTTGATCCGTTAATCACGGCGCTCGAAAACCTAGGCAACGAAGATTTGAAATTCGATACCGTCAAGCAGCGGCTCCTGGCAGAGGAGGTGAAGCAGCGTGACCGGCACAATGATGTGGTGGAGAAGTCAACGGCGTTCATCGGCGAAAAAGGTAAAGTTAAACCGAAAACGTTCAAAGGCAAGTGCCACAAATGCGGCCGGAAGGGACACATGCAGAAAGATTGCCGCCAGAGGAACAACGGTGAGGCCAACGTAGCTTCAGGAAGCGGTTCTGTGAGCTTTATGGTCAACCGTGAAAAATCTGGCCGGCGGCAGAGCGAAAAGGTCACCTTCAAGTTGGATTCTGGATCAAGTGACCATTTGATTAATGATGCCAGGGTATTTTCGTCGTCTTCAAGACTGGCTGAGCCGATCGTTATTCAAGTTGCCAAGGACGGCGAAACACTCGTGGCGAGAACGAAGGGCGTGATCGATGGCTGCAGCAACAAAGGTGTTCGAGTGAATATCAACGAGGTGCTGTATATCCCCGACCTACGGGATAACCTGATGTCCGTTAAACGACTGGCAATTGCTGGAATTTCGGTGCTGTTTGATGGTCGTCAAGCAGTGTTACGGAAGGAAAATCAAATGATTGCCACGGCCCATTTGAAGGGCAGTCTGTACGAGCTGGAAATCAACGAGGATCCACCGGCAGCAAACATGTGCGATGCAGAGGCGAGCGGATTGTGGCATCGTCGACTTGGCCATCTCAATGAAAAGGCGATGGCAAAACTGGTGCAGCACAACATGGTGAATGGCATCAACGTGAAACCAAAGGCCATTGAGTTCTGTGATCCCTGTGTACAAGGTAAGCAGTGCCGCGAACCTTTCAGCGGAACTAGACAGCGAGCAACCCGGGTGTTGGAACGAATCCACTCGGACGTCTGTGGTCCTATTGATCCACCGGCGTGGGACGGGTCACGATATTTTGTTTCCTTTATCGACGACCACACGCACTTCGTGGTTATCTACCTGATGAAGAAGAAGTCCCAAGTTTTTGAGAAATTCCGTGAGTTCGAAGCAATGGCTACAGCGGCGACAGGCAAGGCGATTTCCAGACTGACCGTAGATCAAGGAAGGGAGTACTGCTCCAACGAACAGTAGGCGTGGTACAGATCCAAAGGCATTCAAGTGGAGCCAACGGTCGCTTATACTCCCCAGCAGAACGTTTCAACAGGACGCTCATCGAGAAGATACGTGCTATGCTCTTCGATTCACAGGTCCCAAAGAATTTGTGGTCTGAAGCCGCCTATACCGGAGTGTACCTGCTGAACCGAAGTCCTACGGCAAGCCTCCAGTGTGAAAAGACGCCAGCTGAACTGTGGTTCGGTACGAAGCCAAGTGTAGAGAAGGTTCGCATATTCGGATGCAAGGCATTTGCGTGGATTCCAAGCCAGACAAGGAAGAAGCTCGATCCGAAAAGCGTGGAGGTAGTCTTGATGGGGTATGCCCCTAATGGCTACAGGCTCTGGGACAGAAAGCAACGGAAGATCATCGTAGCCCGAGATGTCAAGTTTGACGAAACACGTTTTCCTTATGGTGCAGAACCAGATGAATCATCAAAAGCTCCCCTGGTCGTCGTATTCCCGCTTGAACAAGAGGGGGAAGCTGAAGATGTACAAGCTGACGTGGCAGAACCAGGTGACGATTCCCAAGAAGAAGAAGATCCGCAGTCCGACGTCGAAACTCAACCAGACGAGCCTGACGATCCGACACCACCAGCGCTCCCTTCGCAACCAGAACACTGCGAGTCCGACGGACAAACGCAAGTGAGGCGCAGCGAACGGGAGCGCACGCTCCCTGGTAAGTTATTTGATTACTTTACCGGTTACGGAGCAACTTCTGGCGGTCTATTTTTCATAGATACTCCACAAAGCTATGATGAGATAGCTGGACGAGATGACAGCAAGGATTGGTTACGTGCGGTCAAAAGCGAACTAGGCTCTCTGAAGAGGAACAACGTGTGGCAGTTAACGACGTGCCCGGCTGACGTAAAACCCCTCAAATCGAAATGGGTCTTCAGACTGAAGGAGGACGACAATGGTAGGCCCGTTCGCTACAAAGCACGTTTAGTGGCGAAGGGCTATCTCCAAAAGCCGGGACAAGATTTCGAGGAAACCTACGCACCGGTGGCAAGGCTGGCCACAATCCGAGCTGTGCTGGCCGTCGGAGTTCATCATAAGTATCATTTTCATCAAATGGATGTACGGACTGCTTTCCAGCATGGAAGTTTGAAGGAAACCATCTACATGGCCGTTCCGGATGGAGTTCAAGCGAAGCCTGGTCAAGTTTGTCGATGGGTCAAGTCGTTGTATGGCCTAAAGCAATCCCCGAGATGTTGGAACGAGCGTTTCAACGAAGAGCTGCTGAAGATGGGCTTCATTCGGTCCAAGCACGACTATTGCCTCTACACGAAGCTGGTTCCCAAATGATGAGCTGATCGTGATTCTATACGTGGATGACCTTCTGGTGGTGGGCCGGAATCTATCAACGATTGCGCAATTGAAGCGTGATCTGGCCAAGCTGTTCGAGATGTCCGATTGTGGTGACCTGTGCCATTTCTTAGGCATAAAAATCGACTACAACAATGAGGCTGGTGTAATGAAGCTGTCGCAGAACGCAGGCATCAATCGGCTGATGAAACGCTTCGGGATGGATGACTGCAATCCGGTCAGGGTTCCGATGGAGAAAGGCCTCTCACTGGAACCGACAGGCCAACGCACTGACGAACCATATCGCGAGCTATTGGGATCCCTGATGTATCTCATGCTGTGTGTTCGACCTGACGTATGTTTTCCGGTTGGATATCTGGGTCGTTTCCAGCAAAACCCTACGACTCAACACTGGCAAGCACTGAAGCACGTGGTCCGGTACATTCAAGGAACCAGAGGTATGACGCTACTATTCCGGCGAGAGGAATCGAGCGTACCATTGGTCGGGTACGCGGATGCGGATTGGGCTTCCGATGTCACCGATAGGAAATCTGTCAGCGGTTACCTGTTCAAGGTGTTCGGATGTCCCGTCTCCTGGTGTAGCAAGAAGCAGCAGACAGTAGCAACATCATCCAGCGAGGCAGAATATGTAGCTCTGAGTCTGGCGGCAACTGAAGCGATTTGGCTGAACGGAGTTCTGAAGGATCTGCAAGAAGCTAGCGCACCGGTTACCATCTACGAAGATAACAGGGGCTGCATCTGCATGGCGAAGAATTTGGAGATGATGCGCACCAAGCATATCGACGTCAAGCATCACTTCCTCCGTGATCACGTGGCGTCTGGATCCCTAAAAATCGAACCTATCAAGACCGAAGATCAGATAGCGGATATATATTTACCAAGCCGTTGGAGTCTACCCGTTTCAAGGCTCTACGGTCAAACCTAGGATTAACTGTTTGAGAGGGGGTGTTGAAGTGTAGTCATCCAGTCTAAGCAAACCTATGTTTATTTGTACCGACTACCAACTTGAGACCCCTAGCAACCTAGTTTGTTATTTTGTTTAAATGTTCACTTCACTAGTTTCACTCCTCAAGACTAGTCGTCTTTATTTCAAGCTTCCTGAAATCTTCCAAATCGTTACCACTCAAGAGAAAGTTTTATAAAACCTATTTGAGCTAATTATTTGACCACCACATAATTATTTGATTCGTATTCGGATATTCTGGATTATAACACTTACAAATATTGTAAACATCATGCTTGCGGACCATTTGTATCAGATTTATACATCTAAACCATGTAATTAATGTATCTCGATGACCTCAATTCTGATCATGGTTACCGTTGGCAGCACCATCTCAGATAGTAGTAAAACGTTGTGGGTGTAAAGACATGGGTCATTCAAACAACTTTGCATACTTGAAATATTCGAAAAACAATTAGATTACTTTTTGGAAAAAGCCAAATTTTTTTCTTAAATTTTTACAAAAATTTATAATTCAAAAACTATGATACTTACAAAGTTTATGTCAAAGGATGAAATGTAGGAAATTGTTTAAATTTCAACGAAAAAACATTAAAAATTTTTGGAAAAAAATTTCGCTGAAAAAAAAGTTATTTTAAAAATTAAAATTCATTTGTCTCAAAAACGTATTTTTTTAAATTTCCAGAAATATATATATGATGGCCCTTAAAATTTCCAACAAGTCGTCCATATATTGTTGGAAGACGGGCACTTTTACAGGGAAAAAGTTTTTCTAACAACAACTTTTCTATATTTTCTTTGAAAAAAATACAACTTATCCTAATTTAGTTTAAAGTCAAGATAGCGATATAGTGTATTGGACAAAGTTTTATATATTATTAGAATGTGAACTTTTGTCGGAGATGTCAACTTTCTATCTGTTATCGTTTTTGGAATATATGTATTTTTTTGTATGAAGACTCCTGAAAAAAAAATAATGTTTTGCTCGTAACATTTTGACATGTTATTGACATGTGAATGACAATGAATGACAATAGAGAAAAGAGAGCATGCAGAGCATGTGAATTGCGATAATTTATACATAAAAATGTAACGAAATAAACATTAATAGTATTTTTTCAAAGAAAAAAATGAAAAAGGTGTTGTTCGGAAAACTTTTTCCATGTAAATGTGCCCATCGTCAGATGTATAAAAGCTTGTTGGAAATTCTAAGGGTTATTTATATCTATTTATTTCAGAATTTTAAAAGCATATGTTTTCGAGAAAAAAGAATTTTAATTTTCAAAATATTTTTGATTCAATGATTTTTTTTCCCAAAAAATTCTTTGATAATTCTTAATAAAAACCTAAGTAATTTCCTACATTTCATTCTCTGACCATTTTTTTGTAGATGTTATAGTTTTTGAATTAAGATTTTTTTGAAAAATTGAAAAAACTCAAAATTTAAAAAAAACTACAAAAAAAAATATCTGACCTACAAATTTTTAGTCAAAGAATGGAATGTAGAAAATTATTTTGGTTTTCAATAAAAATTATCAAAAAATTTTTTGGAAAAAAATTTCATTCAAAAAAAATATTTTGAAAATTAAAATTATTTTTTCTCAAAAACATGTGCTATATCTAATTCTGAAAGAAAAAGTTTGTGAAATTAGTTACAATCATCTGTTTTAAGTCAAATATGCGCCGTTTTGTTCGATGACTTGTTCCCAACGAGATGCCAACTTCATAATACCTCTGTTATAGAAGCTCACTTCCTTATTGGCAAAAAACTCGGATAGCCAATTTTCACAGGCCTCTTTTGTGGCTAACTTCTGACTGCCTAGCTCGTTCGCCATGGACAAAAACAGGTGGTAGTCACTTGGTGCAAGGTCCGGACTATACGGCGGATGCAAAAGAACCTCCCATCCGAGCTCCCGGAGCTTCTGGCGCGTCACCAAAGAAGTATGTGGCCTGGCGTTGTCCTGATGGAGGACAATACGGCCTCTGTTTATCAAAGATGGCCTCTTCTTCATGAGTGCTACCTTCAAGCGGTCCAGTTGTTGGCAGTACAGGTCCGAATTGAGCGTTTGGCCATAGGGAAGCAGCTCATAATAGATTATTCCTTGACAATCCCACCAAACACACAGCAGAACCTTCCTGGCCGTTAATGAGGGCTTGGCCACCGTCTGAGCCGCTTCAGCGGGCTTCGACCACGACCGTTTGCGCTTCACGTTGTCGTAAGTGACCCATTTTTCATCGCCAGTCACCATCCGCTTTGGAAACGGGTCAATTTTGTTGCGATTCAGCAGCAATTCACATGCGTCGATACGGTAGATATAAAAATACTGTAAAATATGTCGGATTTTCTCTTTATTTTGCTCCATATTTGTGACACTATAACTCACGAACGACTTAACCAAACAAAACACTGTCAAGGACTATATTATAGCGCGCAAAAATACCTTCCCAACAAGCTATAGTATGACTCGATACAATGAATACAACTAGGACTACGCGCTTACAACGACACCTCGCGGAAATACCGCAGGACTTTTTTGACAGCCTAATATTTGGAAATTTTCAAATAATACGTTTTTGAGAAAAATGAGTTTTAATTTTCAAAATAACTTTTTTATTAGCGAAATTTTTTTCCAACATTTTTTTGGTAATTTTTTATGAAAATTTAAACAATTTCCTACATTTCATCTTTTGACATGAATTTTGTAGGTATCATAGTTTTTAAGTTATAAATTTTTGTAAAAAATTAAGAAAAAAAATTTGTTTTTTTTCCAAAAAGTAGTCTAATTGTTTTTCGAATATTTCAAGTATGCAAAGTTGCTTGAATGACCCATGTCTTTACACCCACAACGTTTCACTTCTATCTGAGATGGTGCTGCCATCTCCTAAGACGAGTTGGCATTAAATTCGTCTATTATAATATATTGAAGAAAATCGTTAAAAGGCATGAAAAGTCTAACAATTTGAACGCCTCATGATGTTATTAGCAACTAGAGACTTGGGGCTTTTTAGCAAACCCAAACTCGTCTGGATCACATGTGATTTTTATGAAAAAAATTGATTTGTATTTACTCGTTGCGTGAAAACACCCCAAAACGGGCAAACCAAAATCATTTATTTTTATACTAGCTGACCCGGCAAACTTTGTGCCGCCCAAAATTTGTTTTTTTGTTACCTTCAAACATTCAAGTTTTCTTACTAAGCGCAAGTTCATGAGTCCAATCGCAGAACTGTTCATTGATTGATCTTCTAATCGACCCCGTTGAATTTACCTTTTACTATAAAATTCCTAGTACTTCTACCAAAACTCATCATTATAATATTAGATTATTTTCAGACACAATTCTCGTTCAAGATTTTTCAGCCACTTGCAAATAACATGCTTCTCCGTTACATGGAATAAATGTTTTATACAGAAAATATGATAGAATTAAGACAGACCCCTTCCCTCTTCTCCCCTTAGAGGGGGAGAAGTGTTTATTCACCATAGAAACGTTTCATGCCTCCTAAACTCTTCACATGCCAAATTTGGCTCCATTTGCTTGATTAGTTTTCGAGGAATGCAGAAATTTGTGTTTCATTTGTATGGGAGCCCTCTTGGTTTATGAAATGATCATTGTGATATTCAATATGTCGTCACTATAAAGTTTGTATTAAAGAAAGTTTATAAATGCTTCTCACCTATAAAGACCACAGAATGTAAAAATTGTGCTTGAAACGAATTTTAAAAAACAATTTGGAAAACTTTGTTTCTTTCGAAATGAGTGGTTCGTTACTTAGGACCTTTTCAAAAGTTACGCGAGGAATCATCAACCCGTTTCAGTGTGGAACACTGCTGCTCGACTCACCTTTCTGTCACTGCCTGCGATTTCACTCGCTTTGCTCTCGCTTGTTTCGCGAGACGCTTCCACCGTTGCTGGTTCCACCACCGGCGCCACCGGCACCTCCACCACCCCCACCGCCCTTCTCATCCACAACATCGTCGTCCTCTTCGTCCTCCTTGCTGTTCTCGTGCAGCAGCACATACTCCCGCGAGCTGAACCCAAACTTGAGCACATCTTTCTCCAGCAGCTCGACGTATTTCTTCGTCTCGATTTTCTTGTTGTTCACGAACGTCCCGTTGGCCGATTCGAGATCGATAATGTACGGTCGCACCCGTTTGCCAGTGGTGCCATCCTCCCGCTCGTACGGCACCAACCGATACTGCAGGGCAGCGTGCTGTTTCGAGCAGGACGGATGATCGATCGGCAAATCGCACACCTTCCGGTCGCGCCCGATCAGGTAGCAGCTCTGCCGGTGGATGTAAAGCGTCGGTAGCGCCTGTTCCCCCTTGAATGGATACAGTCGCCAACGACGCTTCGGCTTACGGGATTCCGCCGGCTCGGCGTACTTGATGACCACCCCGTTCACTTTGTTCGCTTCCTCCGTAAGCTTGCCGGACAGCCCGAAGTTGGGCTTCTCTTTGTCCTCTTTGTCCGCTTTGTCTGGGGAGGGGCCCGATTCCTCGCTGCTACCGTGAAAATCTGCAGAGGGTGAAAAAAAGAAGGGGTAGATGGTTCCTGGTTATTGATCGAGGTCGCTTTGAAACTGAGGCTATCGCGGAGACCGAAGTGATTAAGCAATTAACCCAAAAATGGTGATTGGAATGGTCCCACCGGAGATTCATTTCTTCGCAAAAAAGATAACCGCTACTAAATGAAGTTTTTTTTTCAGATTTATTTTCATAATATAAAAAAACCTCATTCAGCCTGGAAGTTCAGTTTCACAGATAAAGTACCTACTGCTCGCACGAAAAGCCTACTTATGCAATAGAAACAAACAACATCTATTTAACTGGCTGCTCACCCTGTTCTCGTTTGGGCTGCTTCCGCTTGGCTCCCCACTCGAACTCTGCTTCGTCGGTTTTTTCCTCCTTCCGGGGAAACTTCCGCTGTCTTTGAGGGAGCGATGGCGGAGCACCTCGACCAGCCCCAACCGGACTGCCACTTCGGCTACGCAACGAGCCGCGACGTTCGACTTTTATCGAAGGTGGTGAACTGATGCGATCACGGCCACTCGTACTGCGTCTGGTGTGTCCTCCTCCTCCTCCGTTTCGATCACTACCGCCGCGTTCGCGCGATCTCGATCTCGAGGGTGATGCCCTCGGTGACGGTGGCGGAGACCTACGTCCCCACCCGGAGGACGGTTGCTTTCGGTGATCCATCTCACGATCGGAGCCCCCGTGGAAGCTGTCCCGATCGGATCCACCCTGGTGGTAACCACGACGACCGCGACCACCACGATTGAACGAACCCCGCCGAGCGAAGCGTCCGCGTTCCATATGCTGCGGGGGACCATCGTAACGATCGCGATAACCACCACGATTTCCGCTCCCGAAGTCGCTTCGGAACTCTTGGTGCTGCTGCTGCATTGGACTGCGATCGCGTCCACCACCCCGCGGAGGTGGGGCTCCCATCGGAGAGGAATTGCGACGGCGTGGTCCACCACCACCGCCTCCTCGATCTTCGTAATCATCCCGATTGTTGCGTGGAGGCCGAGGATTGCGGTCACGTCTGAGGAAAATAGAATGCCGGAAATTAATTACCCCCAAAAATGAAATACCAATCCAATTTAACTCACCCAGAAAACTCATCGTATCTTTCCCTCTGTTGCGAATGTTGATGTTGATGGGCACCCCTCCTAGTATTGTCGAATCTTCGATCGTCATTGTCAAACCTCCGGATGTTTGGAGGTTTTCTAAAATCGTCAACTCTCCCACCGCCGCCGCCGTGTCTGTCCTCTTCATATCGATCGTTTCCCCAGCGTCTTCCTTCCTGATGCGATGGCGAAGGACGCTCATCGTAACGGCCTCCACCACCTCTCCCGCCACCGCGGCCACCGTGATACGGTGGTCGCCCACCACGCTGCTCATATTCCCCCCGCGCGGGCGATTCTCGCGCCGGTGGAGGAGACTTTGGGGCTTTACGATACTCATCAAAAGTACCACCACCTCTCTGCCCGGAGCGGAAATTCCCCCCGGCGGCCGTTTCACGACTCGCAGGCGAGTGCGATCGCTTGCGTCGATACTCCCCGCCATCGGCGGGACTGTCCCACTTGGACGAGGGATGCTTCTGGCTGCTGCCGGTGGCCGACCTATCCCGCCCCCGGTTCCGGTCGCGTTCCACCGACGAACGATGATCATCTCGGATCGAGGCTCGCTTGATACTACTGACCACCCGGGAACCGTAGCTGTCCCGATCCTTGGCGTAAACATCCGACGAAATTGTTCGGTGCCTCCGGTCGGGAATCACTTCTTCGATAATCTCCTCGATGTCCTCCTCCTCGTCCTCATGTATCGCCGCCACACGCTTATCATCCTCGGATTCACCCCGGGTTTTATGTTTTTTGTGCTTTTTGGATTTCTTCTGCTTCTTGTGTTTCTTGTGCTTCTTCTTAGCCGAAGCGGCAACCTTTGCCCCTTCGTTGCTCGATTGCTCGCTGGCCGAGTCAAGCTCCGATCCAGTGTGTGCCTTCACAGTCGATTTCTTGTGCTTCCGACTGCTGCCACTGCTCTTCTTCTTCTTACTTCTTCTCTGAACTTCCAAATCCTCCGAGCTTGAAGTATCGCTCGAGTCCGAGGCATCCGACGAGCTGGAACTGCTGCTGCTATCGTACTTCTTTTTCGATTTACCCATCTTTGTGCCGAGAGGGCAGAAAGCGAAAAGCTAGGTTAGTTGGGGGAATCCAGACAACTTGCTTCGAAGCACTAATTTGCCACGGTAAACGGCTCTCCTGCACTGTGCCGTCACCCACCAGTCGTTAGCCAATAGGTCCACTTACGATTTCACGGAGAATATCCACCCGGAGGTAGTGAAATTTCACTTTAAAATTGGTTTTATTTCGCGTATCGCTACAAATGTACGCCTTAACACTTTGGATTTTCTCACTTTTTCACCCTGCTATCTCTTGCGCTGTGTTTCACTTTCCAAACTGGTCCTTGGCGTGAGTGAAGTCGCTGTGTCAAACGTTCAGAATTGTTCCGTTTGTGTTCACGTGCACACTCGGATTAACCTGGGACGAACTTGTGTTAATACTAAGCGTACGTGGCCTCACTCGATAATTCGATTCAGACAAAAATATGCACTTCGTGCTACTATTCGTTTCGCATATTCTATGCGATAAGGGAATTTTGTTTGTTATATATAGCCCCACTGGGTAAATATATTAGGTATGCCTTCTGTCAGAGGTACATTATTTGTTATGTGAAGACAGGTACAGAAATTTACGAGATCTCTATTCGAGTTCGAGTCCAGGATCACATTTCAGACAACCGCGGGTCCTTTAGTTTATCTCTTCTACTCTGACCAACGCGCATTCTTCATCAGGCTGATTTCATTCCGGAAATGTTCGATTTTTGACTTAGTTTTGGTCTTCGTAATCCCAGGTTTATTTGATTAACTCTCCTGTACTCACGCGCAAAATCATGAATCGTATACTCGCGCACGGTATCACAGACCGAAAGTTGAATTTCTATGTAATATTGCTATTGTGTATTTTTTAGAGTTTATTGTTATTTATTTGAAGGAAAGAGTATAATTGAATGAAAAAACTCCAGAAAATATGTTTTCTTCTTCTTCATTCAGTTTCAATAGTGATCTAGTTCAGCCACCTCAAAACAGAGTAACTTTTGATACTCTAACACAAATAACGAAATTCGACTTTTCTCCTGTTATAAGGCAAGGCGCAAATTGAGACGCATATAGCGCGAGTAAAGTGCGATTCACATACAACATACACGTCACGTTCACGTCCCGTCACGTCACGATACGTCAATGATTCTACCATGCAATTCTCATGAAAACATTCACATACACCAGCAACGTAACGACCCGTCAGCATACGTTCAACGAAAACGACCGGCAGGGTTTGTAGAAAAGAATAATTGACGGAGACGGACGGCTCGTTTGGTTTTTGTCTGGGCTTTGTGTCTCGGCTTTTGTTTTGATTTGGTTGTACAGTAATTTACATCTACATCGACATTAGGCTAATTGAACAGATCTGTGATGCAACACGTTTAATTAGACATTTTTACCTCTAGTTGGACATTTTTGTAAACATTGAGTTCGAGACCCAAATTATGGCCCCACATTGAAAGTCGCCACCAGTCGCAAATGTCCAATTACTGGTCAAAACCGACTCCAATGCGACACTGAGTGGTGCCTCAGCATATCGCTTTATAAGCAACTTACTGTACTTTTTATGCCAACATATCTCTTAGCTCCAAATTTCGGAGTGAAAATCATTCGCGACTAGTTGAAAGAATTATTCTATTTATTATTATTATTGCATGAGGGTCGGACTACGGGGTTTAAGCATTTAAATAATTGAATTCAATGATTCTCATTGAATTTTTCAAAATTTAGAACTGATTCTAGGCATGCTGATTTGAAAGAGGACATTGCAATTTGAAATTGTTGTAGGTGGCGACACCATGAATAAAATTAAATAAATCATTCGTTTGGCATTTGACGGGACGGTGCTGGTGGAAGCATTGACTGCATGTGTGAATTGGTGGAGACGTTGACGGAACGTAAACGTTCTTCTCCGTAACGTGCTATGTGAATCGCACATAACTTGGCGCGATATAGCGCCTGTTTTTGTGGCTACACTGAGAGAAATAATTAGTAAATATAACGATTTTTTTGGTAAATACTACCAATCTATAGTCATTTTCGACCGTACTAATAAACACATATGTCAAGCAGAACCATGATTCGGAAGCCCAATATCGGCTACATTTTCTCGCCGAAAATGCACGTATCAGAATTATATCCTTATTATACCTCCGTATTGCCTTATGGGAACAATGAAAATGGTTAATACGCGCTTTTCTCACCAATTTTCAGATATGACAATATCCAAGCTTACTAATGTTATCGAGTAAAATATACTAATCTCTGGTAGGGATGCGGGTTTGTTGACAATATGTACAAAAATTTGTACATTCTACTAATTTTGCATTACCAAATGTATTTAGTAGTTTTCGACCGAGGATTTTTCTAAGGGTAATGGAAACAGATAGAACGGCGCAAATTGGCCAGATGACGCGAGATGGTGGAGCGCTCGTGAGATACAACTCGCGCGACGCTGTGGCTGAACCACAGTTTCTCGTGCTGGTCATGCCAGATGTGGTAGTTGTGTTGGTGAACAATCATATAGCGCCGTGGGTTTGACACTGTATGGCTCGGGTGATTGTGTTAGTAAATAAATATATCGCGCAACTCTGTGTTAATCAGTCATTGTATGCGAGTGGCATGTTATTTACACCAAACTGCGACTCAATATGCGCTCCACCACGCTACGTTTGTGGCACGTATGAATCGTGTTGGTAGTCTCGCGTTCGCTTACGAGCGCTATACGCTTCTCAATTTGCGCCTAGCCTAACAGTGGAACCCCGCGAGAGTGTGATCCGCGGTGCGGATAATTCACGAAAGTGAGTTCCATAGTAATTCTATAGAGCTTCGCAAAATATATCAGTGAGATGTAGGCACTTGCTCTTTTGTTTTGATCATAGCTTTCATATTATCTGACTAATGGTGCACACGACTTTTTTTTATCCCATCTATTTATTTTTATTAGGCTCATATAGCAATTCAGCTGTTGCAATTACACATTAACAATTTTTTTAGGCGTAAGAGTATTAATATTATCGATACACCTTTTTTTTATCTATTATACAGTAGCCATTTAGGCGTAAGAGTAATCCAATTCTATCGATACACAACACATGTCGCCTTACAGATAGATAGTTTAATGTTTTCTATATTGAGAAACATTGGGGCAGATTCTCGAATACACTTCACGGTGAAAACGAAATGCACGGCACGCCATTGAACTACTTTCCACGAGTTAGTGAAGCGTCATAGATAATAGTGGGTTTTCAGTCAGAATGAGCACTATTCAAATAAAAATTATCAATGAAAATTAACTTCCCCGTTCAGATTAGTGTTCAATGTGAATGGAAAACTTTGTTTGAACTTCATGTTTTCTTCAACATTTCATCTTAAGATAATTTGTTCTTATAATGATAAGTTTTATTGGGAAAATAATTTCGTATCCAAAGGTCGATATCGTGGATACACTTCATTCCGTTTTCACCGGATTCTGGAATTTCAAGTTTTCATATTTCTAATATTCTTTGTCTCTGTGTTTTTGGTAAACAAAAACTTAATGCCTGTTTTTTATGGGACATAAAAACATGATATAAAAGAATTCATACGAACTTCCTATGACTTGTTTTCTTGTCGATATTGTTCAGCAGATATATTATAGAAAATATCTGTAAAAATTAACCATAAGCCACCGATTAGTGCATAGTTTTTGCAGTTTACAATTTTTCCACAAGTGCTTCTTATTCACAAGTGTGACCATTGTATTTAGCGAATAACTATACTATAGTCAAACATTTGTATTTTTCTTCTGCTCGTATGAATATAACAACAAATAATATATAAATCCGTTCAATCAGGTGACAAAAAGGACTAAAATCAAATAAAAGTAATCGGGAAATGATGTAATGCTATCATTCTATAAATGATTTAAAACGAAGATAATTTTCTTGCTTCTCGATTCCGTAAACTATCGACCGTGGAAGGCCCGTTTCGTCAGCCACTTGTAGAACACTCTCACCACGATTTATCAAAATGTTATTCTGAGTCCATTTTGCTGTTTTTCTTTTCTGGTTCTAACTTGTTTTTCACATTCTGTTTTTCGTTTGTGCTGTGTTTGTTGATATTCGCGTTGACGGCACTGAGCTTTGTTCCACGATTTCGGGAGCGTCGAAGATAGTAAATAATTTTCAGGCGGAATGAACACGTTTTCAAAATTAAAATTATGAATAAAAGTTAACCTATTCGTATCGAATTAGCATTCTATTTAAATAAAATACACTTTTTTTTACAGGTGGTGAAAATATCTCATACGAAAATTGTGTTTGAAGACAATTTCAATTTTAATGAAAAGTTTCAGTCAAAATATCAGAAATGTATGGACAAACGGTTAAATAAGAGTAAAAAATACCTGTTTCAAGTAATTAAATAACATATTGTAGAATTTTTCATTCAAATCTTAACATTTTAAAACTGCATTCGTGCCTTCTAATCTAATAGAGATTATACTATCTAGTTCGGAGCCCGAATTGAAAGTCGCCACCAGACGTCGACACTGACCACTGTCAGCGTGAATGTCTAATTACAGGTCACAATCTCCTCTAATGCGACACTGAGTGGTGCCTCGACATGTCGCATTAAATGTAAATTACTGTATATATATATATATATATATATATATATATATATATATATATATATATATATATATATATATATATATATATATATATATATATATATATATGTATATATATATAAATCTCGTATCACGATGTTCGTGGTTGAACTCCGCCGATACGGCTCGACTGAATTTCATAAAATTAAACGCATGAGAATAGAACGTAAACTATATAGGATACCGCTAGGGTAACGATTACCATATGTTGAATACCTATTAGGGTGGCCCTATACAAAAAAAACGGAATAGTTTTTATTTCTTTTTTTTTAATTAAGCCTAAATGTACATATAACCTCAAAAGTTCACCCCCAACTCCTATTTTTAATCACATTTTCAGTATTTTGGTATAAATAATATCCAAAAAATCGATCCTTCGTTCATTCTTCAAAAAGAACGAATTTATTTATGCTGTTAGATGACAGATGGCGTTTAGTTCACTTCATCGAACTTTCATCCTCACATGCGCCAATAGCCTCAATTCGGTTAAAGCCATGCGTATTGTCGGCGAGCTGGAAGACTTTTTGAATAAACATAATAAATTATTGAAATTCTTCATGTATGAGCTCGGTTTGCAAGGTGATAATCACATTATTGTCATCAATCCCAATAAAACACCGACTGGAGAACACGTGTATACATTCAATGCGTATGTTGTTGAAGACATTGTTGGAGTCATGGTAGGCGATTGCACAGTGACGCGAGAAATTGTGATTCAAAGAAGAAACAATAATCTGGAATTCATCGTTTGCGCCCACCGCTCAAACGACGCTCTTCATCTTCTTCAATGGTACTAATGTTCCTAATGTTCCTAACGTTCACCATTTCAATGTAGAATAACTTGCGAACGATATAGAGGTAGAGAACGAACGACTGCGATTTTAGACAATCAGAAGCGGTGTGAGGAAAATACATTCACTTGCGAGACGCTATCATGAGCAACGCAGACGCAGCCTATGCTATTGCCAGGCCTAAGTACATGCATTGTCATGATATCACAGCTCGTGTGTTCAAACAAAAAAGAGTAAAATAAACACGCTTTTAAAACAAAAATGTTAAATGAAATATGGCTCTATTATGTGTTCTGTGTAACAGAATAACACAATCTCTTCAGGAAGGGGAAAATCTTGAACGAAAATAGTCGCTGATAATTATTTTATATTCTGGATAATATTTGGCTGAAATGCAAGCGAACTCATATAAAAATAGTTATGTTAGGGTCATGACTACCTCTTCTAAGTATTTAAACAACATCGAATACGAATGTTCATACAAATTTCAACAACTTGAAATTTCTTTCGGGTCTGCTACTGACGCAATATGGGTTACTGTTCGATATTGTTCCCACAAACACGTTTTCGTTAATTCGTTAATGAAATAGATCGGGAATGTAATACAAAGAATGGTTTGTGTGTTTTTTTTTCAATTTTTGTCGGTGCCCATCGACTCTATTCCTCGGTATGTCAAATACAAGTACGAACACAAGAGTGAAGTACGTTTCATGTATGTGTAGATCGTTAAAACATTTAAACACACTTACAATACATTAGTTATTTTTATTTAACAACTAACATATTCACTAGAAATAATTTTTATGGCAGAACAACGTTTGCCGGTTCAGCTTGCATTCAATAGATATTCCACACCACTAACATTAATTTAAATATTTCATTGAACAATATTCTGAAATAAGAAAAAGGTCAATTGTCCAAAAAAGTTACACCTATTCTCGCGTCGGAGTCTCAGACCGAAAGTGTTAAAAAAGCGAAAAAAGTCCCCTTCGTACCAATACATGCGTTACGCTAAACGATAACGAACGACGAATAACAAAGCTAGAGAGAATCACAAAGTCGTAGTGTTGAAATTTTCTGAGAAATGAACGAATTATTGATTTCTCGGTCTCACAGACCTATGCGCGAGTATAGGAGTGTTAAAAAAATAATGCCTGCCAGAAGGTAACTCGACTTAAGAGTTAATTCTATGATTTTGTTTAATTCTTGTATGTTAATCGAAGTGATGAATAAGCACATTGAATAATATGATTTCGAAGTCCTAAATCAACAATGTGGTCAATAATATTTCCCGAATCATGAAATGGATAATAGGTATGGAATCATTCCCGCTCCAATATAACATACCCAGTTTCATATATTTTCGCGCGGTTATGGACCCGATGTCGACCGAATATCACAAAGTACTATAAAAGTACTGGATTAAAGCTCCTCTCTCACCCCCGCATGAAGAATTGCCTATAGTATGAACTATAAAAGTACGCGATAACTGGTACTGAGCGAAATAGCATCACTGCTGCAATGGCCTTCCCTCTCTCGCGCTGAACTGTCATTCATATAAACAAAAGCGAGAGAAGTGAACGGAGTAAAAAAATTGTTAGAGTGAGTAATTTTTCCCCAATTAATGTTCAATTTTGATGCCTTTTTCTTTGAATTTTAGCTGAAAGAAATTCGAGGAATGCGAAATAATGGGCAGATTTTAAGGATAATACTCAACTATTCCTACGCAATAGTCGGGAATAAGTTCCAGTTGTGTTTCCTTGTGTATAGAACAAGCGATTAAGTGTGTGTCAACAGCAACTTGGTATGTATATCAATTGAATATGTGCAATAAATTGTTAGATGAAATGCATTTCATTTCAGAGTACGTCCCAGTTGTGTAAAAGCTTCTATTGCCATGGCTCCAATTACCGAACCTCAAATTTGTAACTACTTCGTCGACAGCCGGAGTAAAACCCGTATCTGTATTCAAAAATTGTATTAAACACACCCATCGCTAATGCTATCAACATCCAGGATATGGACAGGAATAAATACGAGGCTATTAAATAACGAGACTGATTACGAAAAAGGGTTATATTTTAAAAATTACGGTACAACGATATGCCCCCCTTCAATATACTCTGCTTGGCTCCTCACACACCTTTCCATGCGTTTTTTCCATTGTTCGAAGCACCCAGCAAACATTAAATCGTATAATTTTGCACGTACTAAGTCTTACAAGAAATCAGAATAAATCATAATCATATATAATATCAATCAAAGTATGTATCGTGTATATTTGAAATCGCATTATGTGTAAACACTCGATTTTATATATCATTATTAAATTAAGTCGCAATTCGGTATAATAAACATCAGTTTTATGATGTACATTGTCATAAAATATGTTTAATCCGCATCATATGCGTATATTACGCTGATGCAGTTTGTGTGTCGTATAAGAGTATAATTTAAATCGATTCAGTACTGCAGTAAATCGTGTTGCATGCAGAAGAAAATCATGAAACAGTAAATCATATTAGATCCTAATAAAGAACATATTACATCATATTGAAATGTCAACGAAATGCTTGAACACATTACAAAGATGGACTTCTGACATATTGACATATTGCACAGTGAAAATGGTAATAAAAATAATTTAAAATTGAGATAGTTTCATTGATATTAATTTATTTTTTATTATTCCAGTTCAATGATATTATTTGGTTTCTATGATGGGGAAATCAAAGACCCTTTTTTAAATAATAAAATCGGCAACCAGCAATGACTGATCCTACTGCATAGAATGTATTAGGTTATTTCATATCGAATCATATGTACGAGTTTTAACCGCTGTTGAATTAAATTTCAGATAACCGCGCGAGATAGCTGGTGGATGATAATCCAGACGACCGGAGTTCGAACCAACATCGGAGCGGTTTTAACCAAACATCAATCTGTGCCATTTTATACATTTATATTTCACTCCCAACACAAGTAAATTAAATAATTCTACAAATATAAATACTCATATATAAAAATGGCGATTCGTGAGGCTATAATAAACATTTCACGAAAATATTTTGCGCCATTTGTTTTTTTTCCTATGTCTGTAATAAATCGTATATGAGTATGGCAAAAGTCGTATTAGGTGCGTTGACAATTCATGAATATATTCAAATTAGATCGCAATTCAATTTCAACATAATGGCTATTATAGTCGGTCAAAGTTGCATATTCATCCAAACTAATTCGGTAAGCTTTTGCCATGTATGTATATGGCCTCCACTTTTGCATGCATATGCCAGTTAGGCGCATTATATGCCAACCAAAATTTAGGGCATATGATGTTATATATACGCTTGTTATGCGATTTAATGTTTGCTGGGCAGTGTTGAAACTCTTCTTTTGTGATGGCGTACAAAAGCCGCGTCGTTTTTTCCTTCGCCTCTTCAACGGACTGAAATCGGGTACCTTTCAACACGGATGTGATCTTGGGGAATAGAAAAAAGTCGCATGGGGTTAGATCTGGCGAGTACGGGCATGTTCGAGCACTGGAATGCTCTTATCGGCTGAAAATTGCTTCACCGACAGCGCGTTATGGGCAGGTGCGTTGTTGTTCGTGTTTTTCGTCACACATGATTTCCGACGCGCACTACAAACCACGTTCCATTCAAACCACTGCTGCTCGCAAACTACTATAGTAACAAAAACGTGTTTTCGTACGTTTATAGCAGACATTTCAAGCTACCGAACGCACTATTCGGTTTTCCCCCCACCCCTCTATGGCGCCCTCCAGGCGCGCAGTTTCGTTATTTAATAGCCATACGTCGTAGGAATGATCAGGTAAAACTCACTTACGCAATTTAACATAATCAAAACATTTGTGTCTACATTCACTTTTCAGTGAAGATTTTATTCGTCCACACCGGTGAATCATTGCATTGGATGGAGTCGTGACTGAAATGTCTGAATGGCTTAAATGAAGTTTTACTCTATCCGTATCAAATGTTTACACAGAAAGCATAATCATCGAACGGGCTGGAAATGTTCTCTCTGAATGGTGTTGCATATAATTTGTTCAAAGGAAAAAATATTTCGTTCATTATATAGTGCTCTTATCTCATCTATTATAACTGTAGTACAGCCTCGTGTTAGTATTAGTATTGATGTATATAAACCTGCATTGTAAATAAATTGGATAATTTCCATCGACGGTTTTTTAATGTTTGTTCCAACTTTCATGAAAACAAATACCGCCATAATGAGGGTTGAGCAGTTTTTCAATCAGTCGACGCGGTGCCAGATTGGCACAGGTTGGTTCGAAATTGGTTGTCGAATACGAAGGGTAGGTTGACAAAATCGTTGCAAAATGGCACGATATCGGTACCGTTGTCATCACCACGTGTTGGGACCAATCTGGCACAAGTAGAGTGGGTAACCACCCCCTTCCATATATACTCGAGCGGTTATCGGTCTGATGTCGACCGTAACGGTGCGAGGTGCTACAAAAGTGCTAGAATCCAATCCCGCCGTGCCCCCCGCAAGCAGCACTGCCTATAGTTTAAGCTATAATTGAGCGCGACTAAATGTATTGAACGAAACGGCATCACTGCAGCGAATATCTTCTCTCATGCTCCTTAAACTGTCAACAAAACAAAACAGCGAAAAATCTGCAATCAAATGGTGCGAGTTTTATTTTAATTTATACATGCCTATCACACAAGATATCGTTGGTGGCCTAATTATAATCGATTTCAAGAATACGCTAGACCTGGTGAATTTAGGATGCTTTCATAAAAGTGCTCTATATTTGAAGAATTTGAGTTTGATTTTCACAGACCGGGTTTTGTCAGTGGTATAGCAGGAAAGTAATGGTTCAAAATTGAGTTTTTATTCCGTAAAATGGAAGAGTTAGCAAGATAGTTTTGTTCTTCATGCTGTGATATTACTTTTGTATTCACCAATACGAATTCTGTTTCATTTTTAGTTATTCCGATGTGCCTTCTCCAGAGTATGCCGCCAACAAAATAATGGGGCAGTATGCATTTGCCGTGCAGACGACGGCTCAGTGGCACCAAAAACAGCCGATCGCCAAACAAAATCCCAAGCCGGATAACGAAAAGATTTGCGATTGTTGATGGGGAGAAGATATGCTAGCGGTGTACATTTTTGGCATTGTAATATGACATATAGACCAATGTTTTGTTTCAGCCAGGAAGATTAGAATGAGTTCAATAATATCACCAGATTATCGCTCGTTAGCCCATTCACACTGAATGCAGCCTTTTTATTCTATTTGCATGGCAATATACCAAGCATCTTGCTGTACGTAGTGCATCGAAATAGTATTTCGAAACATAACCATATTCGATCAGCGCAGGTTAGGTGTTTTTGTTAACAACTTAGAATTAAGAAGAGACGAATGAACTCTCAGAGTTTAAAGTCTCTCTAATTCATTACCATTACCATTAGAATTAAGGTAGAGAAAGATAGAGAAATATTTCACACAATGTTCAGCATATAATTCCAAAAGATGGACGGCCGTGAGAAATCAATGACATATAATATTACGAAATAGTTCTGTAGTATATTTTGAAAAAAGTCATGTAAGTTATACGATGGCAAATTATATTATGATGTATGCTTAAATATTTAATATAATAAATAATGCAAACGGTTACCGTTGATTTTTTTTCTTCATGCTTCTTGAAAGAAATAATAGCCATAATAAGAGTCGAGCAGGGCTCTGCAATCGGTCGACACGGTGCCAGATTGGCACAGTGTTGGCTGTTAAATACGAAGGACTGGTCGACAAAATTGTTGCAAAATGGCACGATATCGGCACCGTTGTCGACACCATTTGTTGGGACCAATCTGGGACAACAATGTAGTGTGGGCACCCAGTTTCTTATATTTTCGAGCGGTTATAAGTCCAATGTCGGTCGAGCGATGAAATGTGCTACAAAAGCGCTTGAATCTAACCCCTCCTTGCCTCCCTGCAAGCAGCACTGCCAATCGTTTCTGCTATAATTATGAAGACAACTTGAACAGAGCGAAACGGCATCACTGCAGCGATTGCTTTTTCTCTTTCTCTCTAAACTGTCATTTAAAGCACAACAGAGGATGAATCCGGAATCAAATTTGGTAGTTATGGATAGTTCTTTTTTACTTATAGAATATAAATTATGTATTCCTAATTTATTTTCAGAGACAAGTTCAACGATTCGGAGAAAAAATTGTTGATATGTTGCGTCGAGGTATGCAAAGTAGCAGCAATAGCAGAAATGTGCGTATGATGCAGACGACCGAGAAAATCGTTGTTGTTTTATGTAAACAAAAATGCTACGAACGGCGAACATCATTTCAGAGAGCAGATACTACTGGAAATATCTACGAGGAAAAAAGGGCAGCGAAGCCAATTTGATTGAGTTACAAGTTTCTCCTGCCGATGATGGATCAATACACTCGTCTCGTAATTACCAACAACAAGTTTGTTACGAACATAACCAAGTTGAAGTCCCGCGAGTATGAGTAGATTGTAATTTATTGTTATATGATATAAATTTCGTTTTCTCAATTTCATTCCAGGAACAAACTCAACCACCGATGCCACCGGAATAAGGTGTTGCAGCTTCCGCTGTAGTGCACAAATGCGACAAAGGTTGAAGCGAAGAAAAATGCAGCTGTCGGGATTTCACAGATGATACAATTGCTGCGGATTATAGAGCGTGCGGAACGCAACACCAGTTGCAATAACGCACGAATTCCTGGACTTCACCGAAAAGGGAAACCTGATGGAAACCGATAGCATTGGAACGGTTGTGCTGGACCCGACGTTTTCACTTTGAATTTCAGTAATGTGTTACTTAATTTTAATATGTAGTTGAAAATGTTTAGCTCCAGATAGTTCATAAGAAATGTTACTTATTCCGTCTAGCGGATTCATAATGCTATGTTAGAGTTGAAAATAATGTAACAATCGCTTTAATTTATGATAAAAATAAATATTTATAAACAATTTTTTTTTGTTTCAACTTTCTCGAAAACATATAGAGCCATAATAAGGGTCGAGCAATTTTGCATCCGATCGACGTGGTGCCAGATTGGCACAGTGTTGGCACGAAATTGCTTGTCAAACACGAAGATTAGGTCGACAGAATCATTGCAAAATGGCACGATGTCGGCACCGTTGTCGACACCATTTTTTGGGACCGATTTGACACAACAATGTAGAGGGGGCATGAACAGCACTTTTTAGTTTGCGATATTTTATAGCAACTCAAAAGTTTCTTCAAACAAATTATAGCAAACCCAGCGGAAGCGAGCTTTCTCATCGTTCTATTCCGGAAGGCGAAAGCGAAGGTTCAGTCTGGTGGAAAACATTTCCACGGCCCAAAAAGGTTCTTTTCTCCCAGCTGACTCGTTCGCTGACACGAGCTGTACACGATGCCAGAACGATGGCAACAACGACCTAGCTCACCGTTTTTTTCCGCCAGTGCTTATCAGTTAGTAGCAGTCGAGCTGCAATTAGGTACGGTTGTGCAAAATTCTTATCTGGTCACGCTTCTGTTGCCTCAACTCGAGCATCGTTTGGAGGCGCGTAATTTTCCCCGAAATCAAGCACTTGCTACGAGACAGCTTGGTGCCGAATTATCTGTCCCATTTGCTTGCGGAGGAAGCTGTGCGCAAGATCTAAGGAGGCAGGTCCCAGGAACTCCAAACCAAAACGGCGTGTCAACAAGTGTGGACGTGTGTGCGTGTGTGTGTCTATTAGCCTACTTGACTAGCTTACAAGTGGTAAAAATGTAACCCTTGCCAATTATTTCCAAGGTACACGCAACAGGTGGCAATCGACCCAATTTTGTATTTTTCTTCCTCACCTCTCTCTCTGTCACTGTCTCGGTGTACCACGAGCTATTTAATTGCCACCGGAGATAACGCAGCTTTTGCCTGGGAGCCTGGGTGTCCTTGAGTTCGCGGAGTAAGTGAAAAGCTGCAACGAAGAGGGGAGAAGAACGTGGAGTAAGGTTGAAAAGTGAAATCGTATCCGTCGTCGGCGCCGTTGTCATCGTCCTCGTCGTAGTCACCGCGCGTCGTTGTGCATTCAGGCGCGCGCTCGTGCTCTCTCCCATCCATACACACCTCCCACCAGGAGCAGCTGGTTGGTTGGTTGGTTAGGTTAAAGACCTGAATGTATGCAAATTGGTGCGCGTCTCTTGCGGGATGAAAATTTACGCTGCCGCTGCTGTAAAGTGGACTTTTAAGGGATCAACGGAAGGGAGGTGTGATTATGGAAATTAATTCGAGAAAGATTAGTGTCACCATAATTGATAAACCAGACGGGGTTCACAAGACGGACAGAAAGTGGAATAAATAAGAGAGATTTGAGAATAGAGCAACAGATTTTGTTGAAATTAATACTGAAATTCAGAAAAAAAGTGTTAGCCGTTTTATTTTTCAGTAAACTTTCCATTTTCAGCCCTCGACCTTTCAAATCGATTAGAATTGGATACTAATGAACCGTTCAATTCAAAATTCAGATCAAAGCTGAGTCAAGCTTTCAGCGAGGAACTCTTTCCAGCCGCATTATTTACCAATATTTGGTCGAAAACTTTCTGTGGCTTCATACGACCCGACGCAAATAGCGAGTTATTTATTACTCGTCAGTCAATCCAAAGTTTCCCGAGTACCCTCTCGACGGGAGCAGGTTCGGAGTGGAAGGAAAGAGCGGGAATATTGGAAAAAGTGAACGCCGTTCGAAATGAACGATTGATATTAACTTAATTGGGTGAAAGGAACAAAACCGCAACGCGTAGCAGGCTGGGGGAAACCGAACAGCAAATTTGTCGCCACGTATTGACTTCAGTGAATTCAAGGGGCTTTTTAGGAAAGGTAAGTAATAAATATTTTGTCGTGATTTATGTTAAAAATATTTTGTCACAATCCTTTTAAAAATAGAGTACCTGATATAATAGAGTACCGCATCAATTAAGGAAAGAAAGTTGAACGATCAGGATCAAGGTCATTAACCGATCGTCCATTTTGTGTATTATCCAGGCTTGTGTACTACAACCAATTTCAATATCATTTTTGCCAAGCTGCCAAGAATAGTATCAAATGTATTTAGCATAAATTTTCCTCAGATTCATTTTCGTACTTCCTTCAAAAGTGTCACATTTACTTGTCTGATAAAAAAAAAGTTTCATGTCACGTTGCTGACAGCAGTCATTTGATAGTTTGATATTGGTCGCAGAAAAAGGCCATTTCTAGTTTATTCAGAAGAATTATTGAAAGAACAACTAATGTGATGTATTGACCTTCCGCGAAGTCTAAGGCGATGGTTACATTCAATTATTCCGAACGTTTCTTAGAGAACGTAGTTCTCGTAGTATTTATGACTTCCCTGCCAAAAACTGTTCTGAAGAGAATAGTATCTCAGCGGGAGCACTGTGCATCTTCGGAATCGAACGGAATAAGGTGTAGACAGGAGGGTCTGGCTACGAGACATTCGATCCACAATTTCTATATATATATAAAAATGTTCTTTTCGTTTGTGTACGCGTCAAAAACTCGAAAAGTGCGGAACCGATTGAGCTCAAAGTTGGACACAATATACAATCCACTTCAAGGAGGGTTGTTATGGCATGAAAAATTGGAAAATTGGAAGAAAAATGATTTTATATATGACCAGAGTGCGTTTCTGAAATTGAGCTTCTAATGAAAATCGACTATTCAGTAATGAATATGTGTTCTATGGGAAGGAAACATTTCCACGTGTTTGACAAATCATGAACTGAAATTGTGTTTCGAAGTGATTTTAAATTTATCGATTCCCCTCAGCTATCTCTATATATATAAAAGTTTTCTGTTCGTTTTGTGTGCGCGTTAAAAACTCGAAAAGTACGGAACCGACTGAACTCAAACTATGATACAATATACAAAACAACCAAATACATCTAGGATTGTTGTTACAACATAAAAAAATGAAAAATTTAACTCAACCATGCAACCACTATGTGCCACAGCAAAGCGTGGCAGGGTACAGCTAGTATTCTATAATAAGAACTGTATCGAAAAGTAATTAGCACCTTTATAATGATTCTACTCAAAAATGGATGCACTTGTTTTAGTGTGCATGCAACCAAAAGTTTGTTTACATGTCAACGAAAGTTTGTTCCATCGATTCATTTCGTCTAAATTGTTCGTTTTCACTATCACAACAATTGAACTTGAGACAAGAAAGAAAATTCTGTACACTTGGTGTACTGAAAGGTGTGCTACCTTCGAGCAAATCGCAAAATGGTTTAAAGGTGCACCACACAAGTGTGAAAAATATCATCCACAAGTATCAGAACGAGTTCTACTTGAATGATATGCCTAGATCCGGTAGAAAACCTGAATCCAGTCAGTCCATGTTGGATCGTACAGTATTGACTTACATTAACGACACCGATCGGTATCAACGCATGATTTGGCTAAAAAGTTCAAAGCCCGCATTGGAATGATTAAAAAAATCAAGACCAGGAACTCCTCGCAGAACAACAATCTCGAGCCAAAAGAAGGGCACGAAAACTGCATAACCGGCTACTGGACAACAGCAACTAGTGCATCCTGATGGCCGACGAAACATACGTCGAACAGGATTCAAGAACGCTTCCAGGGTCGCAACTCTACATGAAATCGGCGGAGCAGGAGGTGAACGATGCAGAATGCAGGATTGCGCTGAAAAAAATTGAGATAAGGTTCTAATATGGCAAGCTATTTGTACTTGTGGTCTGCGGTCTCCTATTTTCTTCACAAAAGGTACAATCAATGCTTAAATTTACAAAGATGAATGCTTGAAGAAAAGATTGCTGCCACTCCATAAAAAGCATCAGTATTCGCTCTCTTCTGGCCGGATTTGGCTTCGGCACATTACGCTAAGCCAGTATTATAGTGGCCCTCAGACAATAATATCCAATTCGTCGAGAAAAACATCAATCCACCAAACGGTCGAATGCTCCAACCAACTGAACGTTACTGGGCGATTGGGAAAAATATCTTCAAGAAAGAGGGAACAGTTTCCCAAACGATGGAGGAATTCATAAAAAAATGGACAGCAGCATCTAGGAAATGCACAACAGCTATTGTGAAAAATTTGATGAAAGGTCTTTCGTCAAATGCGTTCGTTCTATACAGCATAATATTTTGATTTATGTTAACCACACTATTGTTTTAAATTGGACTGATCTTCAATGAACCAACAACAAAAGTTGAAATAATAATCACGTTTTATTTTTATTCACGAATAGACTAAAGACTTTTCGCTGCAGTCCTTAAGGTTAAGATAACAAGTATTCTTCCGGTACATGTTGTGGTGATCGATATCTCGTAAAGTCCCGCCACGAGAAACGGCGAGCCCCAACGTCTCTACTACGGTTGACAGAAATGCGTGAACATGATCTCGCCCCTGTGTCGAACATTGGGTTGTCAACGGTGACAAATATAAACCATTGTACAAACATTAGATCGATGTGAAAAAGCGATGAAGTAATCAAATTGAAAAACTCCAATCTCATTATACAACATTTGAATTGAATAACAATATATCTTGAAACCAATAATTTACTGATAAGGAGTTACCAGGTAGTTTTATATTTCTAGTAATCAAAACACTGAACTAATATATTCATTTGAAAATTGATTAAAATTGATAATCTCACCGCGAGTTAAAACTGGCTATACAAATTAGTGCGGTAATGAATCATCAAAATTGAGTTAACTCTATTAATTATATAGAACTTATTCTGAAGTAACCCATGTATTTTTTAGTGAATTTGTAGTTTATTAGTCAAAAATACACTGCACGGTTGTGAGAACAAATTAACAAATTTATTGATTCATTTGGGACCGCACAACAGTATCTATCAAGCAATTTAAAATTCACACTGAAAAATCTTTCACTGTTTTTTGCATGATAGTCTACAAAGGAAAAATTCGATCCAAATCACATTTTTACACATTCACATTATTAACCCATTTAGGATCACTCACAAGTTTTCTCGTGTTTCGCGTTCCGTCTGTTACGGATGGATCACGAAATAATTCGTGAAGGTTATATCCTTGGTTTACCTCGCCTTCGTCTGATCCACATCGAAGCAAACGATCTCATTCGTTTCGTGGAATCGAATGAAGCGTGCCAGTTTGCCTCAAAACGTGCGGCCCTTAATGTGTTAAATAACACGGGATCCACGGTCAGATCGAAAAATGCTAAGGAGTTAGCAACCGTTCTGTAATATCCGGATTTATCGGTGAAACAGCAAAGTAAAATTAATTATCCGTTTATTCAATCGCTTCTCACTGTGATCGCCAACAACGCCTCCTAATTTCTCCCCTCCCCATGTCAATGTCAAGCAACGTTTCTCTTTTCAGGTGTGCTTATTATAAACAGTCAGTGGTCAGACCGCACATGTATTCTAGTCTAAAAATAAAAGAAAACCCGCATTCGGAACAGAACACATTCGGTTCGGTGGACATCAAGACAACAGGCAGTTGCAGCGAGTGGCGAATGGCAAACGCAATCGCAAAACGGCAGCAGGTAGCAAAAGAAGAAAGTTTGTTCTTTATACAATCTGCTTTGGTGGCAAATCCAGAACAAGGCGGCATCGAGGGCGTTCGAAATGTTTTTTTTTTCAAAACCACGAGTACTAAGTTTTCTAAATTGGAACCATTCCATAAAACAAGGCGCTTTTCAGGGCCATTAAACCTTCCAAAAAAGAGTTTAGGAAATACAGTTCAATGCTTTCTAAAACAATATCCAAAATAATAATAAAACACAAATTGATTTTTTCATAATTTGTTTGCCAGGATATGATGAGTATGTGAATTTGGCAGTTGTTCTGAGCTTATTGATTTTCACCAATTCTTAAATTGCTTCTAGATTGCAAGTACAGTAATTTACACTTATCTCGACATTTAGCTAATTGGACGGACCTATAATGCGACATATTTAGTTGGTCATTTGTGTAAACATAGAGTTCGGGGTCCAAATTATGACCCCACATTGAAAGTCGACACTGTACCACTGTCATCGCAAATGTTCAATTACAGGTTAAAATCGCCTCCAATGCGACACTGAGTGGTGCTTCGGCACGTCGCATTAAATGTAATTTACTGTACAACATGTCACAAGCTGGATGGGAAGAAATTTTCCAACTGTGAAAGCTGTGGCGAGTGGCAAACGCAATCGCTAAACAGAAATGTTTAGCCGAACAAGATGGGGATATCGAGTGATAACAAAACAATAAACTCGTTAGATTGAAGATAATTTTGTGATCCTGAAAAGGACCCTTTTTAGACTTTTAGACAAAACGCGCGCTGATGACCACCTATGCATTCCCTATCACAGCCATCATTTTGATTGTACGATATGTGCATACGCCAAAAGATGCCCGGCGTTGAACATTTAATAAGTACAAAGCCTTCAGAAAAAAATCAAGAATCAACTATGAGATAGTGAGAAAAAATTGAGAAAGTTTGTATAAAAAAAAAGCAAAAACACAACACCAAAGGTTCTTTTCAGAACCTCCAACATGTTCATAAAGAGTAAACAGAAAACTAATCCATTTTTCAGGTAGATAGGTAGGTATTCACGTAGGAGAAGAAAATAAAACAAGATATTTAAAATATATATTTAGCAAAAGCTGTCCCCTTTGTATAGTCCTACGTCACTCCGGTTATGTCGCCGACATTACCCACCCGTCTTTTTTTTTCATATTTCTGAAGTTTAAACATACAAAGAATATGCTCTGGGATGCATCTTTGCATCTAAGCATCTTAAAGATTTTTCCGTTTCGGATAACCAGAAGGACTATTTGTTGTGGAATGCCCCCATTTTCCCAGCTTGTAACTTTTTTAATATTGAATATTTAGTCCATTGAATGAGAAATTTATCCATATTATTTATATATTTTTTTGCTTAAATCACAAACAGTGATTGTAGTATAACAAGGAAACAATTTGAAGAATAAAATGGGTATGTTATTTCGGTATTACTCGCAACTCACTTTCCTCCACAACGCAACGGCAATTTTTTTGACTACAGGGTGGCAAAGGTTGCCTGTCAGTGTTTTTGTATCACAACGTTCATCTTGTACAGTTTTATTTACCGATATTTGCATGTTTTTTAATTGAATGTGTAATCATGGGATTTTTTTGGAAGATTGTTTGTTTTGTTTACGTTATAACCATGGACGTTAAACAAGAGCTGATAATAGATTTATATTTGAAAGACCGTGTGAGATCTTGAATAGCCTCAAACACATAGGTGTGAGCGAGGGATTCATCTTCCGTACCATTAAAATATACCAGGAGACGGGTACGTATGATATCAACCACGGGCATGGACCTCATCCAACGGTTGGGACCAAAATGATGGTGAAACGCGTAAGGAAACTAATTCACTGGAATCCTGCACAATCAGGGCGATCGATGGCCAAGGATCTGAATATTTCCCATACGTCGATCCAGAACATCATCACATATGATTTGAAACTCAAAGCATATAAAAAACAGCGAGTTCAATGATTAAAGCAGAAGCAAAAAAAGACTAGAGTGAACCGAAGCAAGGAGTTGCTTCAGCGGCACGCTGATTGTTTTTTTTTTTTTTTATATCTGTGTTATAGTGACTTTCAACACTTTTGGCTGGTTCGTCACTTTTTTTTTTTTTTTAGAATGTTGGGAGTGAGAATTGAACTCGTGATCTTCAGCGTGAGAGGTATGGATGTTACCACTACGCCAGATCGGCTCCACGCTGATTGTGATATTCTCTTTTCCGATGAAAAAATGTTTCTGTTGCAAGATACTCACAATCAACAGAATGATAGAGTATATGCAGCGAATCTTGCTGATGTTCCCAAGAATAAATTAGTGGTGGAATTTCGCAAAATGTCAAGCTTCCACTACTTTTTATCGAGTCATGAATATCTGAGAATAATGTTCAAAACGCCCAAAGGTGTCGAAGAGTTCAGGTCAGGGAGTAGGTCTTCCATCTGCGTCTTGAACACTTCCACCTCTAATACAAGTTCCTCCATATCAACGTCTGACAAATACTTCTGTCCGAAATTTGACGTAGCCTGCTTCAAACGATCCGTTTGTAGAGGCGAGTTGGCGTAGTGGTAATATCCGTACCTCTCACGCCAAAGGTCATGAGTTCAATTCTCAATCCCGACATTCTTCAAAAAATGGAAGTAGATGACAAACCAACCAAAAATGGTGAAAGACAGTATAATACAGAAAAAAAGATCCATGCTCATAGATGTTAGTCCGTCTTTCAATATATTCGCCTCTAACCTTGAAAAAGGCCAATTTGTAAAACTAAACTCTCGACCTTGGGAAAGACCCTTTAGAAAGTTTCGCTGCCGTCTGTTCGCTAGCTGGATGATTGTTTGATGAATCGTGAATGACTTACTGGAGACTTTCCGATCGATCATTCACTAGCCGTAAATCGAGAACTGCTTCTGGATTCCGGCGTCAAAGGGCAGCGCATTCCGAGCCGGACGCGAAGAATGTATTTATATTCGGCCGTTGTGCGAAGGGTGCTTCATATTTTGTGGATTATTTCTTTGAGAAATGCTTCTTCTGGTAGAGTCGGCGATGTAATTAGGCTAAGAGATACTGAAAAATTAGGAGAGTGGTGTCCAAGGCACGACAATAAGTTTAAAAGGTACGAAAGTTTATAATTAATCATTCTTTGGTGCCACGGATGTGTGATTTCGTTGTAACTTCATCGTAACCTTGAAAAACAGGTTAATATATTAAGTTACAATCTCAGCTTATGGAGTTAGCTCATCGCTGTCTATAGTGAAACTTAAAAAAAAAAGAAAGTCACCAAGTCAAATAATTTATACTTCTTGCTTGATGTAATGTTACATGCTTTCCAACTTTTTTTTTGGAGGCTTTAAACTTAATAGTTCGCAACGTGATATGTGCGGAACCGACCCCATATAAGCTGAACCAAGCAGCAAACGCAAATAATATTTCGTTCCTGGTTATTCCGGAACTCTCGGAAATTCAGTCGCCTACAAGCCGGATGCTGTCTTCAATGCTGTCGAAACTATTCCAACGAAGCGACAATTTGAATTTCGGAAATAGGGAAAATTCACACGAGGGCACATTTGGAGAGTGCGGTGCTTGTTCAATCACATTCGTGTCTTTTCTGGTCAAAAATTCGTACACAATGATCGATCGATGAGCTGGTACATTATCGTGGAGCAAACCTCAAGTGCTATCCTTCCAACGGCCAGCCGTTTCTGACGGATTTTCTCTCTTAAACGCCTCATAACGCCAAGGTAATACTCTTTATTGACCGTTTGACCCTGCCGAAGGAACTCCGTTGATGTTATAAACAAACTCAATGACAGATTGGGCTCAAAATTGAGAAAAAACATAAAATTCGAAAAATGTTCAACGGGAAAATTTGAAATCAAAAAATCCCGGTATATATTTGACAAATCGTATGTTGTCCGCTCGATAGCTTATTCATACCGAATAAGTTGAGCACGGGTAGAAACAGATGCATTAGTTGCCCGTTATTGACAGTTAAGCTGACCAAACGTACCGTTTTGACGGGACAGTACCGTTTTTTCGATCTTTTTTTTATTGTCTCGGATTGTTTTTATCAATTTGTACAGTATTTTCAGTATAAAATTTTCGAATGAAAATCTTTACACGTTTTTTGACGGATTGTGGTCCTTTTTTCCATTACAACAGCCAGGTGAAAATACTTTTTTTGATGACAATGATTAAATTGATTATAATTGATGAGATAAAAAGGTGGTACAACGAATCCGTGTCAGTTGCAAATCACTGTAAATAAATATTTTCTGAAATTACGAACGAATTTCTAGAGTGTAAGGAATTCATGAAGTTTACCAAACCGATTCAATGGATTTTTTCTACGAAGAACAATATGTGGACAGCTGAAAAGTCGGAAGATCACTGCCAAACAGAGCTTTGATCTTGAATATAACAACTTTTATGTCAAAATTTCAAAAAATCTTAATATTTTTCGCCAAATTCCTCCTTCATTTGAATATTCCTTCACTGTAATGAACATATAACATATGAACATATGATCTTGAATATAACATCTTTTATGTCAAAATTTCTAAAAATCTTAATATTTTTCGCCAAATTCCTCCTTCATTTAAATATTCCTTCACTGTAATGAACATATAAGCATCTACTAATTTTTGATTGTATGGTTTTATTCTAGATTTTATTCATTCAATAACATTCTTCAAAATGTATTGAGTGTACAACATAATTCAGTTCGTTTTCACAAGATGGCTCAAGGTACTTCAAACATTCGACCGCGACAGCTGATTTTTGCTGAATTGTGAAGTGTTGATATTTTTCAACCAAATATTGTTTACAAGTCTTTGAGTTTTGCACTACAAGTTCAATTTTTACTGCGTTGAAAATGTCAAGTTTCGTTACAAATAAGCACCACTTGCGGCAAGTTTGGATTTTCTGTTTCCATTGGAAGAAAAGTGCAACTGAAGCGCATCGAATGCTTGTGGGAGTTTATAATGACCCTACACCATCGCATAAATTTTGTAGGGAACGATTTGGTGGTTAAAAAGTGGTGATAGCAATGTTAAAGACAAAAATCATCCTTGTCAACCGTAAACAGAGCTTGCTGAATCATTCAGAGTAACTTGAAAAGCTATTTCTAAACGAATAAAGGCCGTAGGATACATTCGAAAGCTAACAGATAATGAGCCATACGAAGTGAAAGCGAGAGATGTCGAACGGAGATTTTGCAGTTCCTGTGTGTTGCTCGAAGGGCATAAAAGGAAGGAGGATTATTATTTTTTTCCCTCCTGATTATTGGATCTCTTTTGACATTTCTAATGGATTCTTTTTGACAACCAATTTGATACTATCCGCATGACCCAGATGAAAAGTAGTGGCTAATGATGACCAACGCTTTGAATGTATGTATTTATTCATTTTATTATGCAAATGAATGTGTTTTTAATGCAAAAGAAACGGAAAGAATTGCAACCTAATCTCCGTTCCTTTTGCAAAGAAAACACGTTTATTTGATTAATAAAATGAATTAATACTTTTTTAAAATTATGCCTTTTTGTTCACTTTTTGTTTTTGGTTCGCGTGTCCCGTTTTTAACCTGAACTTTTGGTCTATTGACAGTACGGATAGGTAAGAACACAACATTTGGGCAGAACAAATGTAAGAGAAAATGGAAATGCTTCCAATTTTCATTAATTTTGATCGAACATGGATTAGGGAATCGTAATGTATAGCATATCAAACAAATCGTTCGTAGCGAAAATAGTTGTTAACTTTATTTCATAAAAACGTGACCTGTTTTCTGATTTGGCATCCTTACTGAAAGACGTGGTCCTGCGTCAAAAAAAGTGTATATATGTTTTACAGCTTGGTCGCTAATGGGTTAAATGTTTTGAATCAGGGGATGTGGGCGTTTAGTTGTGGAAGAAAATTGGATTAGATTAAATCAAACTTCTTTTTTATTTGATTTGTGATAGACCAGCGTATATTTCACAATCTTCACCATGTTCACATCAGGTCTTGAGCGAAGACAGTTTCTATGAAAATGTTTATATTTCAAAACATCGCCAATTCACGCAGTTCAATTTTATCTATAATACGACATAACATCGTTAGAGCGGAAAGGTGCACACCGCTAGACAGCAAAAAATAAATACTTTCCTCCATTTGTGCGTACACATCTAACAAGCATGGGTAACTTGTTGCGCTGAACGGTACTAACTAGGGTAACCTTCCTGTGGGTCTGCGGCAAAATATCACGTGTGTTTGTTGTCAAGGTTTCCTTTGATCGTACGAAGCGTAGATACGTTTGAAATTGTTTCGCCACAGGGGTTTTTGGCCATCATTTTTCCGCTGCCAACTGCAGGGCTGAGAGAAAACAAAAAGTTCATTGTTGAATTTAATAGCCGTTGGTACTCCGTTGGTACCAAAATTAATATCACACAAAGAATACAGTTTGATGGAGAGGCGTGGTGGTTCACAATAGTTCATCTGAAAGGCCCTAAGCATTCCTCCATAATCTCATAAATAGAATGCGCTCAAAACTCAGCACCCACGAGACCTGGTTTGGGGTTCAACCAACAAGAGCTGTGCGCTTCCAATTGGGTTTTTATGGCCGCACAACAATATTGCACAAGGCAAGGCAAAAGTAGATAAAAATGGGTCGTAGCCGAGAGCGGGAAAATGTTCCATTCCAACGAAACGCCACGCTCGCTGCGCCTCGATAAGGAAATTGATCGCTCCACGGTGGGGGCGAACGATAGGTGACCCCCTACTACCTAATATTTTCGATGAAAACACAATCCATATTAATGAGAGGTTATGTTTGCATTATGGCAAAACAAATTTGTTGATGGGCAAGGCGAGTTCCAGAGAACAGAAGAGTGTACACATAATGGTAAACCGTTAATTTCAATTGGCCACGATTGGATGTTGAGATTCGACTATTTGATCTTGAATCAAAGAAACTGTTTTTAGAGTAACTCACGATTTATGCAGAAGCTCTCGGCGTTGTTAGAGCTTTGTGTTCGCAGGAGTCTGCCAAAACATAAGTAAACATTATTTTAGGAGACTTCCAATAGGCTGGAAATGCTCTCGGGACGGGACGGACAATAAACGGTTGGGTGGATTCATCTTAAATTTTATCACTTCCGTCCTCACCCAATAAAGGAAAAAAGGATCGCCCATCGGAGCGGAACGATGGGATCTGTTCGCTGTCGGTCCATCTTGTGCACAAACACACACACATATTTCCCGATGATAGTATTTCATTGGGTAATCACTCAACCATGAAACGTACGCGTTCTTTCATCTTGGACAGCTGAACCGTACGCCACACGAGGACGAGGTCGACGGACACAGATTTGTTTGGCTGCGAAACGGACCTCTTGTAGCCAATTATGACTATGATGCTTTGCGGTTTATTTGTGTATGTTTGTGCACGGTCAACTCAAAGAGAGTCTGGATCATTACGGAAAGCGGCGATGAGTCGTGAAATTCAATTTTAGTAAACTTCTATGTTACGTTGGTTTCGCTCGAAAGTGAATCCGACCAATCCGAACGATGACTTGTGAATGGCTGAATTTAAACATCACCTTACAGATAACATGAGAACCCATCAGCGGCGGGATTTTGGTTGGGTCCAACCCCCTAAATCCTTTCGCTATTTATGGCCGCCCGGATTCAAAAAGGAGCTTTCCCCGAAAATCAACAGTGGAAAGTCACAAATTGCTTCTGACGATTTATCATCGTCGAAAGATTGAACTGCCCAGCTGCACACAAGCCAGCATTGACAGATGATAACATCTTTATCGCTTTTTGGCACTCTTCGTGATGAGTTTTTCTTTTGCTTTCACAAAAAAAAACAAGCCGAAGAAAAAAGTTAGTCTAAAGTACGCTGCGAAGGGCCACAGTAAGCGAAAAATGATAACTCAATAATGCTGCCTCTCAAGGATTTCGCGCCAACTCGCTTAGGATTTGGCAGAACATTTCAGTATCAACTGAAACTTTGTGGATGTGAAGATATTAGTTAATTAAGATTCGCTGTATTGTACTTTTTTTTTCAAAATTATTCTTCATACTTTTTTGCACTTTTATTTAAACCCTCCTATAGACGAACATACGATCTACGTCTTGAGGAGGCTGCATGAAATGACACGCATGGTCTGTGATACTGTGCGCGACTATACGAATTATCAAATTTTTTTTTACGAATGAATGAATTCTCGCGTAACTTTTGAAAACGTCCTAAGTAACAAATGTAAACAAATCGAGTTAATGGATGCACACTATTAGTCATCAATCATGTAATGCATTGAGAAAACAATCGTTCAAGTATCTATCCTTTTCACCTTTTTATCGCCGATACAAAAAATGACCAATGTACAGATTCGAATTTTAAGCACTCGACTGTTACTTCGGACACCACTTTCCTCTGACGCTCGATACATCCGAAGTAACAAAGCAACCAATACAACACGAAATCGCACTTCGGTCATTTTGAGTTTTTGTTATTTTCGGATGTTGATATCGTTTTTAGTTCAATTCAACGAGTTATAACAATAATGATCTGCTTTTAGCACGAAGTGCAAGTATTTGGATCGTTTTTTAGTAGTTAGTAGATTCTCATCGTGCAACGTTATTTGTCCAATGTACAAAGCGGGCAGTCAAAACGTCCAATGTAACATTTTTCGCTCGAAGGCTTGAATTTCTAACTAAAATCACATGACAACAGTTACGATTGGTTTTTCAGAGTTATTATTGACTGCTAGTGGTAAAAGTAGTGATAAAGATCGATTCCTTTTGAAACAATTCGCGAAACAATATTCCGATCTTCAACTCCGTTTTTCTCGAGTTGATGTGAAAGTTACATAGGACCTTTTCAAAAGTTACGCGAGAATTAGCTTTTTCCCAGTGTTGTATGAATTCTCGGGCCTTATTCTCGTATCCACTTACACTTACGTTCCCACTACACTTACATCTCACTTCACTTTTTTGCGTTTCCACCGATCGTGAAGTGTACAAATGAACTTCGTGTAGAATGTGGAGTGGATACCAAAATGACCCTGTGTTCATTTCCAATTTTGTTTCTAATGGCGCGTTTACATTAGGGAGATATATAGTTATGCACCAGACCCGTATGATAACGCTTAGCCAACAAACGCCAACATCACTTCCTCGCCACGCTATCACCGAGCCATGACATCATCAAGCCACACCTTCATTACTAAGGATCGCACCAAGCCGCTTATGACACCACTACCAAAGAACCGCTAGAACAGGTAGAAAGTAGACCAGGTAGAAGAACAACTGGACAGCATCAGCAAGTTGTACCGAGCATCAGTCACGTTTTAGGCACTAGTTGTTTAAGACCCTTTTGTAAGGATCACGAATAGAAATAAATGCCCATGTTTAATTCTTGTTTTGTGATGTGATTCCATAATTATATAGCTATAGATTGGATTTATTCACACGAAAATAGATGTAAACGGGTGAGAATATGTATGATACACTTCTTCGAGGTATATATAACGACTATGAATAGAATAAATTTAGGTATATGTAAACGCTGGTGAATTTCTCACTGGTGAGAAATCACTAAAGTTGGATGCAGTTCTAATTCAGGTGAATAAATTCACCGAAAATATAAATTTATTCAGAATATAAGTTCGCGCTAGTGTAAACGGTTGATGAGATTACTATAAATCTCATTATATTCCTTCACATGAATATATCACTAGTCTATACCCACCGTGAGAGAAACGTCAGTTGTATTTTGTTTTGTTTATCCTCGAGTTGTGTCGATACACCCAGAAAATGGATTACTAAAAAAAGCTCCCAAATCTTTGGTAATGCAAACAGTAGAATGTACATATTTTCTTTCTGTAAATATTACCAATCGTTTGTAAAATGACTATCAGATGCAATACTCATCCCTACAAACGATTGATTCATTTTACTTCGCGGTATTAGTAACTTTTACGATTGTCATTACTGGCAACCGCGAAGAAAATGTAAATATAACGTTATTAGCCCTATTACCGAGTTGTTAATTGAGTTGCCCGGCACTACTTTCCTATATTGATTTCTTCACAGAAGAAGGTCGTATTAACTCAGATTCGGGGCAGAGAAGTAATGTGCGTGAAAATCAATTCAATTCATGTTCTTTAATAAATATTGATACATATTGGATAGCAATGATTTGTGCTCGTCTGCTACGGGAGAATGCGAAGACATTACAACAAGGAATCTAGGTACTTCGATACACAAAAACGAGCCCTGTCGAGTCCTAGTTTCACCTTTATGCTGTTGGATTCGTTCAAAAACAACTTCATGAATGTTTTGCAGATGATTGTGATCGGTGGTTCGATCAATTGGATGTTTTCCGGAATCGTCACGATGCAGGTTCCGTATCCACTGACGCTGCGCCTGAGTTTCGTCAGCTTCGCGATATCTCCCGAATGTGTTTGGCTGAGAAGTAATTACACGCTGGTCCTGAGAGATGATGATGGTGAGAATTGAGTAGTCTGTCGTAGCTATTTGTAGTAATAATTGTGTATTTTTTCCTAATTTGTAGCCATGGATTAGACCCAATTGATGCAGGATCAGATGTCGATAGTGTAGATAGTTCAATAAATAATTTAAATAGTTTAAATAGTTCAATAAATTAATAAAGATGCATACAAAAGCTCAATAAGTTCATAACAATATATGCATAAGGGTTGGGTTAACACAACATGTTTAGCGTATATGTTAAACCAACGTTGAACCGACTGCTTATACTGGGTTATACTGGCCGATTTGACATTTGTTTACCATTGCACAATGGTCCAGGAGATGCATTTAAGTGGAAATTAGCATTTAGAGCTCGGCAGTTATTCTCTAGACAAAAACTGTCTTCGACAAAGTTGTTACATATAATAGAGCGCTAATTCTATTTTTATCAAAAATAGGGTGACCAAAATTGTCGATGAAATAAAATATCTAACATTCTTATCTTTAGGCGGCTCGCACACCGGAGCAATGAGCAACTAGCAACTGTCAACATGCAATAAGCAATATTATCACCAATGGATTTTTCCATTTAATCTTTGTTGATCTCGCACACCGACGCAATACGATATCGCTGTCGCCTTTACAGAGCAACACATGTCGCTAGCAACACGGCGTGTCGGTTGAATAGCAACTTATCGCTCATATTTTGACAAGTTTCGTACATTAAGGCGATTGTTTGCATAATGTCAGGGGTTTTTATTGCTCTGGTATGCGAAGAACAACAAAATATGTTTCCTGTTGCATATTGTGTACTGCAGTTTGCTAGTTGCTTATTGCTGCGGTGTGCGAGCCGCCTTATAGATAGAAGTAAACATAGTTCGACAATATTGTAGCCCCAGTTATTTGAGACATCTTTGTAGAACAAAGTTTTTTTTCTATCTCTTGAAATAATCGATATAGCGCCTTTTTTCTAAGTTGCGTTAGGGTCACCATGAAAAAAAAAACTGTTTTTTTGCTCTAACTTTTATATTTCAAATTCTACATACAAACTGTCTTCGAAGGACTTCTAGAGCTTACCAATACAAATATTTTACGATGCAGAACATGTCAATATCTCAACTTCACTCAAAGTTATTGATATTTCTTCCTAAAAAATACGCTCTCTTCAATTTTTTGTCATTCTTTCTGGGGAAAACATAAACAAAGTTTGTTGATGGCATTTGAAATGGCATCTACATAATGTGTAATGTGTAAATTAAAATCAAAAACATAAGTTTTTGGGTGAAAAACCATCAATAAATTTGAGTAGGATTAAGATATTGACAAGCACTGCACCGCAAAATGTTGGTCTTGATAAGCTCTAAAAGTCGTACGAAGACAGTTTTTATGTGAAATTTGAAATATAAAAGTTAGAGCAACAAAAAACGTTTTTTCATGGTCACCCTAATGCAACTTAGGAAAAAAGCGCTAAATCGATCATATTAAAAGATAGAAAAAGGCTTTGTTCTACAAAGTTGTTTAAAATAATAGGAGCTACAACATTGTCGAACTATGTTTATCTCTATCTATAAGGATTAGAAAGTTAGATTTTTTCATTTCATCGACAATTTTGGTCACCCTATTTTTGATAACATGGAAATGAGCGCTCTATTATATGTAACAACTTTGTTGAAGACAGTTTTTGTCTAGAGAATAATATTTATGACAGACATACAACAGTACTAGCGTTGTACTTCGAAAATTGTATGTCTGTCACCATGTACAACTACGCTAGAACCATGCAAGCAACCCGGTACAATCGCTGTACCTGTACCGACCTCTTTTACCGCTGTACATGGCTACAGTTGTACTGTACGCAGCGCCATAGATGGTTAGTGGTGGGTAGCATGAACAAACCGAATCAAAACACTTGGTAAACACTCTTTTCAAAAGAAGCTTGTTTGTTGTGTTTGATAGTTTAGACGGCAAATAAAAACCTTTTTCATTGAAATATACAGTGAAAATTGGTCAAATTTCTGATTGTCAGTTTGACATGCGGTATAATGTAGAACCAAAGTATGTGTGTCATGCTACCGTGGTACTTGTACAACGCTGTACACGTACAACGCTAGTACAGCTGTATGTCTGTCCATGGTATAACTGTCGAGCTCTAAATGCTAATTTCCACTTAAATTCATATTCTGGACCATTGTGCATTGTTATCGCGTAATATGTACGAAGGATTCGTATTGCAAAAAATACTAAATATTGGTAATATTCACCAAAAAGCTCGTCATATATACCAACTTTTCGGGAGAGTGTATGATCGGCGATTATGATGAGCACGAGGAATCGCTGTTTACACAAAAGAGCACGTGAAGTGTAAACCAGAATAACATCGGTGGATGAACTCGGTGTATTGATAATGAATTCTACCAAATGTTTACAGTGGCGTGTAATCCGGAATAAGATTGCACTCACTACACGTTGTTCTCACGTGTAGTGTATTCGGGAATAAGGCCCCTCTTCTGTTGAAACTCAACACCATATCTGTCATAATGAGTATAACACATGAGTCGAGACGCGTGACCTTTGTCTGGTATATTGAACGAAAACAGCATGAACGAATTTCGGAAAGCCTGCATTCAGGCGCTTTCATTACTGTCAATAGTTTCATGTGATTACCACGAAAGTTAAGTTGATCCTCATCGCTTGCAGTGAATTTTTAATGAAAACGTGTTTGATTTCCATATTTAGAACAAAACAAAGGACCCGGAATCCGGAAAAGGCAACATTGGTTTCTTTAAGCGTTGACCGTTGTTCGGTGTTGAGTGTGTCATTAAACCGGAAATCAAAACAATATTAGGTTCGTTTTCCGCTCACCCATTGCCCATTGTTATTGTCACCCATTGCCAATATAATAGAGGGTGTATGCCATTTCCGGCCAATCGGGAGTGAATTCATAAAACATAGCAAGAGTTATCTGTACATTCTATTGTCGAAGTGACCAAAAACCAGAATTTTGTGTTATGAATGGCCATGCTTTACCATTAATCGATTTCACTCTCAATTGGTTGACGTTGAATTTCATGCTTCGATTTTCACTAACACGCAATGATTTTCAACTTCTACGTTACGAATATCATGACGAAAATGAAGATGCAGATGAAAACTGAACTTCATGGCAAGCTGATGTTGATGTTCATTACACTGTTGTTCATTGATTGTGTTGTTTTATATTTATCGATTCTCGCTTGAGCAGTAGGTTATCAATACAAGGCAGGCTGAAATTCGCCGTATTTGAGTGTCGTGAACGTGAATATTTCCGACACTGATTTTCATAGCAGATATTTGCAAGCTGTGCGTACTTTCTACTCGTTTGCTGTATTTGTGGTGATCGAAATGAAGCAGTATAAAAAAAAGCTAAAAAAACTTGTCAACCATCCCCCGGTGAACGAGATGATAGTGATTGAAAAACAAGGGTCAGCATCGAAAAAGGCTACCGCTTCCGTGGATATGGCCTGTGCATTGAAGACAGCCATCACACACATACACCACTTTCCGTTTAGTGGTCATTGAGTCAGCATCGTTTGCCGGCGGGCGTCGAGCGGGAGTGAAAATTGTCTTTCTCAAGGCATGGAGAGAAGTGTACTTTGAGTTATTCGCAAGGGACTTTCTCAAGGGTAGAGATCAATAAACTGCATAAGTTTTTTAAAGTCTCTTCAATTGCCGGACGGACAGCCGCCGAGAAGAAGTCGAAAAAGGTCACCGCTGCTGGCAAGAAATCTGCCACCTGAAACCGCTGCCAAAAAAACTAACCCCTTGAAAACTGCTGTACAGAAGACGATTTCTGCAACAGGGATTCTTGTGGACCGCTGATTTTGGACGGGGTTCAATATGAAATCGTTAGTTATTGAAATAGGTGCACTGAAAAGTTTTTACACTAGTGTTAAGGAAAGCTTTGAGTGAATTGGTGCGGAAGCGCGTTGTCTAAGTTAGACAATGGTAGTGGTACAACATATTAAAATACCCTTTAGTGACAAGTGTGTCTAGAAAAAACATACAAAAATACATACTGGTAATAGGGAAACAAATTTGATGAATTATTCTCACGAGAACAAAAATGAACCATGTATCAAACATCTTCAGTTGCTTCGGTTTTTTCAGACACATCGGTTTTTTCAGGACCATCAACAAGTTCAAAAGAGTTGAATTTTATGTGCATCTCTGTATAAATTATTCTATACTTATTCTCATCCACTCACATACTAGCAAGTTAAACATCCACAGTCTTTCAAAATATTCATTCATTCATAAATCGAGAATTGATTTATATGCAACTTCTAGCAAATGTTTACCAAGCCAATCAGTCCTACGTCTACCTTGTGGTTGTATCACAGATGTAACCCAATTTGAGTTTTTTTTTTAATTTAGTTTCAAGAGACAAGAGACAATATATTTGGCTACGAGTCGTCGTTGCATTGTAAAATAGCCATATTTAAGGAAAACAGCAACACCGCAAAGTTTTCCAACAACAAACATTTTATGAGAGCATCTTGCCAACTCCTAGTTGAAGTGAAATCCCTCCCTGGCGGAGTTTTTCCGATTTTGTCCTTCCTAGATTGGTACATCGTTGGCACAAACGGGAAGGTAAACTATGCTCGTCGTCATGTCGCTCGCACAAACGCCAGGGAAACGTGACCACACTTTGGGTACGCTTGTTATGGCACACCACTCGTCCTTTCGCTCGCCAATCCAGACTCGGAATATCGGCAGTAATTGTTGAGCGATGAAGTTCTCCCGGTGAAGCATTATAGAACTTCAGCTGAATTCAGCCCGGAGGATAGGGATGAGCTGTACCGATTTCGCCGCTATCGTCGATCGGATAAACTGTCAAACTTTTTTGTTTTGCTGTGCGTTTAAATGGCCTGGGAGCTTGGTTGTTTTTCCTAGCAGAAAGCGTCCTTGAAGGGGGATATTAATTGTAATTCGTACGATGCTACCGAGTTCGCCAATATGTTTCGCTCGAAGCTCAGCGGGGAATTCAAAGTTTAATTGCTTCCTATAACTGGGTGAGGTTGAGTTTGTAGCATTCTGTGGAGTATCGACGAACTAGTTTTTGTTAACGTAGGAATACTTATTGGCGAGATGTGTGTTTGTGGAAATTGGTTGTGTTTATCGATTTCACATTTATTTCTCTCTCTCTCGATACTGTTTTCGATTTTCCATAACTTCACTTTGCACGATTCTGGCATATCTGCCAGCGAATGAGATTCAATTTATTGTTGAATATTGATTCGTTACTCCGTGTTTGATCAATTTCGCACCGTTGCGTGAACACCGCTTTGGTTTTCAGCGCCAACTCTAGAATTTTTTCGAGCAGATTGACGAAAACTCGCGAGAGCGTAGGAACCGGATACATACGGGGCAAGATTCTGCCGCCAGCAAATCGCAAATGACTGGTAGAACCAGCATAGATGCGTGCATGCGTAAGCTACTTTGGATGGAATCCGAAATTACATGGAACAATGCTAGTGCCGAACTGTCAGTAAAAGCTTGACGGTTCACCTTGATGTTAGAGAGCAACTGAAGTTGCTGATATGAATCGGTCCCTTATGGGTACCTTACACGATCAAAATTATTGACAATAAGGGTCTTCAATATCGTGACAGCTAGGCTTTCGACATCCGATCTAACCTCAATCAATATTTTGCCACCTTACACGGTCAATATCGTCCTCAACCCGAAACAACGAAAGTATCCGCGATGGCTGTTGGCGACATTCGAGTTTGGGATCCAAACTATTCTCCATCAGATTAGAAGGCTAAAGGCATTTTTCAATTGGTAAAATTTGAATGAAAATATCTGCTTCGTATTATTTAATTACTTGAAGCGCGTAGACCTAACCCTAACTTAATCTATTTTCTCTGAATCTTCAGATATTCCTACTAAAATTTATTATTATAATATAACGTCAATCTCAGACAGTTTTTGTATGGGATTTTCTCACCATTTGCAGAAAAAAGTGAGTTGCATTCACATAGAATACTAATTTGATTCGGAAAAATCAATTTTTATTCATAATTTACACTTAAGAATTCGTTTTTCCTTCTCAAAAACACATCGTAATACTCGCCTCACAAATACAGACTGTTCCTTTCAGTTTCAGATATGCCAGATTATTTTAGTTCGCGAAAATATATGCAAATTATATTATCTGCAAACAAATGTTTTTATTCCATAAATGAGACTATGACAGTAGAACCCCGATTATCCGCGAGCGGGTGATCCACCCTGTGGATTATTCGCGACTGCGTGTTCCATAGTAAATCAAAAGGCCTTTCCGGAATTTGTTAGTGAATGGTAGGCCCATGCTCTTTTGTTGTGGCCATGACTTTTAGAGCCCCCGCAGACTCTGACGTGCCGTGCGAAACACTGAGAATGGGATGCACTCAATGCTCTCTGAATCTCATTTTGATTTTCCTCCATCAGTTGGTGTGTGCACTAACAACCCAACCCGATCAACTATCGACTGAAAAAAAGTATGCAGTGTGCGGGGATTCCTACATTATTTAGCCACGGGTGCACACGACGTTATAGATGGATAGTTTAATGATTTCTGTATTGATAAAACATAGTATTTATGTTGAAACATCTTTTTTTCGTGTTTGCATCTCTTTTTTAGTCCTTTAATGGGTCATCCGCGATTTTCGTTATTCGCGGTGAGTTTGCCTGACTATTCCGCGGATAATCAAAATTCTACTGTAGCTTGAATCAACACATTATGTTTCTTCATCTGTAATTTTCCCAGATCTTCTCTGTGATCTTCTGTGAAGAAACACACAACCCGCTCAAAGCGCAAAGAATGACTGAGTTCGTCGTTAAAAAATTCCTAAAACGTTGTTAAGTTTCATCCACTCTCTCACCATCACATTGCCAGTTTACTTTGAGGTTTTGATTTGTATCGCGAAAAGTACCGTATTTTGCAGTTTTCCAAACCAAAAGCTTCATTTATGATTCCTAATAAAATCAATTAGGAAAAAAATTAAATAAATTTTAATTGCAATCGCAAAAAAGACTAACAAAAATTAAATGTCCTCTTGCAAATCTGGCAACTAAGTCTGGAAGTCAGTGAGGTAAAACGTCAACATCATGCATCCATATGAAATGTCACGATATTGATGCTCGAAAGTCAGAAAATCCGGATTTCTGCGTCGTCGGCCATGTTTAGCTGTCACTATGCTCTCAAATGATATTGACCGTGTAAGTTAGTGGAAATTGTTGAGAAATAGTTTTTCTTAGCTGTTTCGATGCTCCGAACCAAAATTTATTGTAGTGAAAAAAAGCCGTTGAAGTACACCCTCTGTCAATCTACCTGCGAGAGAGGTAAACCTAATTAATGAAATTTAATAGAAAAATATCCGCTTAGTGTTCATAAAATACCTAAAATACAAAGATCTGCCTTCTATTCAATCAGTGCTCTAATATTTTTCAAAATATTTTCCTTAGAACGTGTGAAATATGGACGTCAAAAGCTGCGCAAATTGCCCGGAGAACATGCAAGTCGGACGAAATTTGCTTGAAGCTGACTCCGAACAATCTGCAAAATTCAAAAGCCGTATGGTTTGTGTCGTCCCCGGATGTAAGCAGAGATATCGCCCCGGAATTTCTTTTCATGCCTTCCCTCCGAAAACGGACAAATCGCGGTATCTAGACTGGATCCAACGACTACGGCTAAAGATAGAACCTTCCTCGGGTTTCGCGCTTAGCAACACATTTGGCCTTCCATTTTTATTTATATAGATAAATAGATTTTTGTGAGTGTATTAAACCTCCCGTATTAGTAGCCTCCATTTCACCGTGTCGAACTTCTACTCTCCAAGTATGAAGTGTAATACACGCCTTGAAGCAATAATATTATAATTTTTTGACGTAGGACTACGTCTTTCATTTCTATACCGGGGTGTAAAATCAAAGTTTCGAAAACGAAAGCGTTACGCCGGAGACCGAGATTTTGAGTGTTAATAGCTCCTAAATAACTGAACGAAATGGTATGATAAACACTTCATTCGAAAGATAAAATGTCTACGCGTTCTATACTTGTTACTTTCTGATCCAAAAACTTGTTTCAATAGTCTTAAAATTGCTTTCAAAACAGGCTATTGAAATCACCAATCGGTATATAAGCGAGCGCCGCTCGGAAATCCACTCAGTTCTAATTGAACAGCGATTGGAGCATGTTGTCGCTGTTGTGGTGAAGCTCTTCATTTATCATGAAAGCGCGGATGAACGGTGTCACCAAGAGCCTGTTTGTGCACCTTAGGCCAGAAGGGAATCCATCAGGAGGAGAGTGATGCTACAAACGGTTCCCCGGGAAGATCTCGAAGCAGCCGCTACACACACACACACATACACGCACGGAATTCTTTCCGTTTGGATCGAGAAAGATCCGGAAAATAATCTGCCAGTTCCTCTAGGAATTTAAAAATACATTCATGTGGAAGAGTTTATTTGAATGTTTTCTATCCATGTAACACTGTGACCAAATATGTTTCAATCAAGTGCTATTAACAGATGGTTATCGAGTTAGCATTAACCACTGGTGGGCTTCCAGTATCGAGGAAAATGTGGAAATATCTAATCGTTACTAAAAATAATCTGCCAGTTCCTCTGGGAATTTAAAATTACATTCATATGAAAGAGTTTATTTTAATGTTTTCTATCCATGTAACACTGTGACCAAATACATTAGGTTTTGTGATTTTTCAATCAATCGCAATCAACAGGATAGCTTCTGAAGATTATTCTTCCCCATCAGTAGGATATTTCCGTATCCAATATTGGATGCATAAAACCTTGTGCCTCCAACGTAACGCTCTCGTTTTCGAAGTTCTCCAAATATTCATTCATTCAGAATGAATTCAGATTCAACTTCATACAAATGATCTCGAAATCAACGATAGTCCTACGTCACCCTTGCGGTTATACCATAGATATAACCCACTTCCTGTTTTTTATTATTATTTTACTTTTTATAGCAACAAGCCGTGCCACTGATCGCTTAATTCTTAAGCCATCAGCAGTTCCCGACTTGAATTTGCCACAACCTCCCATCAGCGAAGCCAGGAAAAGACTTATTGAGGGCCGTGCTGAACGTGCTGCAAACCGTGCCAAAGTTGGGGCAGCGATGGACCAGAGACATGATACACCAAACCTTTCAGATCTTGCCATCGATGCTGAATGTGCAGATCATCCCGAAGTCTGTGTTTCTGCAGTAGAGAAAGCAGTTCAGGTAGACACTACGGATTTGGATAAACTTAAAGTCAAGCGTATCTCAGCGATCTCCTTTGGAAGCGATGACGATCTTGTATCATGGACTGGACTTAAATCAAGAGAAATGCTCGAATCTATTGTCAAACCAGTGACTCTCGTGAAGCAGTATCGTCAAAAGCCTAAATCTACAGTGAAGCTAGAAGAGGAAATACCGGATTCCTGCACAATAGACATGTTAAGAATATATTTTTTTAAATAAATAGGCCTTTACTAAAGTGTTTCTTCCCTGAAACTACCTTTTTTAAACAAGTCGTTTATTAGTAGCCTCTTGATGAGTTCAAAGTAATTCCTTAAGCACAGAGGCGAATTAATTACTTATGATTCAAAACACGTTATTGTGCATTTTGCACCAAGTTGGACTGTTTCGGCCTTTTCCATAAGTGCGAAAATACGAATAAAAGTGCGCTCTAACATCGAATCATGTTGGTGTCTTCAGCGCACTTATTCTTCGATTGATAACGAATAAGTGCGCTGAAGACAGCAAATCGATTTGATGCAAGGTCGCACTTTTATTCACATTTTCGCACTTTTGAAAAAGTGTGAAACAGTCCAACTTGGTGCAAAATGTGCAATAATAAAGAAATAAAATAAAACATACTTAAGCAAATGATACAAAACAACCATTTGGAGAAGGAGATTTTCGTACGAATTTTTATTGTATGGGGTTCCGAGCTTGGAGATGATGACTGGAGGCAGGACGAGAAAATACTGAAGCCTTCATCGTGAACTTCTTCAACACCAACTTTTAAAAGATATTCAGCTTTGAATACTCTTTCGCCTTCGACGACTAAACGGCTTCCACCCGCAGCGTAATCGAACACATCCGCAAACTCCACAGCCACGTAGCAGGTTTCATTTTCTCCGACTGATGGCTCCTGATAATGCATGAAACAAGGTCACAGAAAAACACTTATAAGTTAAATTCAGCTTAAGCTACGGCAAAGTTTTTTTCACTGCATAAGGAAAACTCATTTTGGAAGATAAATTTTACACACAATTATTAATTTTCATCAAAATTTAGTATCCTGAAAGTTTGTTTACTTTTTCACAAGTAAAGACAGTGTCCTTTGGATGCGGTAAGAAAACGTTTTCCCCTGCAGTAAATTTATGTGATTTAACTAAATAAGCATCCTAGAGGATAGTTCTTTCGATACATACTCACCATTACGAAAATGGCTGCAAAAAACGTTAAAAACGGTGCGTTTAAAAATCACATTCGTTTTGCAATTCTTTGTTGACATTCGCTTCACGCACACAAGCTGTCAAATTCAGCTTCGTAGTCGCGAATCGTTTGATTCAGAATGTATTCTCAGAATATGCCGCACGGAATCAAAACATAAGAAACATGAGAAACAAAACATGATGTCCAAGACACGACCGCATTACTAACGTTGAGCTACGAAATTATTGCGGGTGCTAAGAAATATTTTGGGAATTTTAAAATAAACGCTCAGGACAAATATTATCACTGACGAGGTCCGATGAATGAATGCTGGATGGGAACGAACGATTCGCAAAACAACAGAAAGCCAGTTTCCGCTAATTGTCAAATTAACTCTCAGCATTGACATGTACTGTTGATGGATGGCTGTCTAGAGCCGAGATGGAAAATGAAAGGTGGGAAGATTTTTTAAATCTGTGACGTCACAGATTTTGTTTATGTATGTTACTTTTCTTATAATAGTCCACTACATAGGAAAAATGTTTTTATTAGAAGTAAAAATAAGCAAATGAAATGAACGGTCTATTTTTTTCCCTAAATCAATGCTAGCGTTCAAAATCATAAGGTCCTGACATTCTAACAGAAACTGAAATTTCAATATTTTTGAAGTGTTCTAAACTTAATTTCAATTCAATTTTACTTCTCGTTACGTCGACCAAAAACGTCAACGAACAAAGTCAGAGTCACACAATCTTTTGTTCCTTTGACGGATAAACATTTGACAGAGCATGGGAAAAAGGTTTCAAGTTATTTCATGTAAAAATAACTCGAAAAATAAATTTAATTGACTCCGTATAACTTAGATTGAGACACAAAGTTTTCCACTTGCGTCTTAGTTTTAGACGACTGAAGTTTTCAGCACCCTATTTGTGAAAAAGTAATAACAATTGCTGACAAAAGTCAAACTTCCATGAAGTTGCTCTTGAATCCATACATAGTAGACATTAGAATACTATTTCTGAAATCAAAGAAAAAATTAAACATTTTAGTTCGTGATATGTTCTGATTTTTCCCATAATGCGAAAAATATGAATTGGAAATTTGTAATTAGCTTTTGTATATCCTCTTTCAACGTTACTCGATGACACATTCAATTTTGTACCATTTGAGTAACTGACTGGTATGCCTGGTATGTGAACTTCCTATCTTCCTGGCTACTAACACAATCAAAATTTAACACAACCAAAACCCGTGAATCTTCCCACCTTCTATTCTTCATCTCGGTCTAGAGCGACACCACAGCAGTGGAACTCCATACAATTCAGTGACTACACTGAGAGGAATCATTAGTAAATATTACTAAATTTTTGGTACATCCCAGCAAACATTAAATCGCATAACAAGCGTATATACAACATCATATGCCTTAAAATTTGGTTGGCATATAATGCGCCTAACTGGCATATGCATGCAAAAGTGGAGACCATATACATACATGGCAAATGCTTACCGAATTTGTTTGGATGAATATGCAACTTTGACCGGCTATAATAGCGACTTTTGCCATACTCATATACGATTTATTACAGACATAGAAAAAAAACAAATGGTGCAAAATATTTTCGTGAAATGTTTATTATAGCCTCACGAATCGCCATTTTTATATATGAGTATTTATGTTTGTAGAAATTATAATTATTTGATTGACTTGTGTTGGGCGTGGAATATGAATGTTTAAAATGGCACAGATTAATGTTTGGTGAAAACTGCTCCGATGTGGGTTCGAACTACGGTCGTCTGGATTATCATCCACCAGCTATCTCGCGCGGCTATCTGAAATTTAATTCAACAGCGGTTGAAACTTTCGAGTGCATCAGAATTTCATTGACATTTCAATATGATGTAATATGTTCTTTATTAGGATCTAATATGATTTACTGTTTCATGATTTTCTTCAGCATGCAACACGATTTGCTACAGTACTGAATCGATTTAAATTATACGCTTATACGACACACAAACTGCATCAGCGTAATATACGCATATGATGCGGATTAAATATATTTTACGACAATGTACATCATAAAACTGATGTTTGTTATACCGAATTGCGACTTAATTTGATAATGGTATATAAAATCGAGTTTTTGCATTTTATGCGATTTCAAATATACACGACACATACTTTGATTGATATTATATGCGATTATGATTTATTCGGTTTTCTTGTAAGACTTGGCACGTGCAAACTTATACGATTTAATGTTTGCTGGGATGTTACCAATTCCCGAGTGATTTTCTACCCTACTAATCATTGGTACATTCAGATTGGTAGGTTTATATGTCAAACGAAACTACGATCCGGACTGTACTACTGGTCCAGTGTTGGATCAATATCAGCTCAATGAAGGTGATTTGTCGGTTCAATAAAGGGCGTTTGTTGACTAACCTTTTGAACGATATCAGTAGAAATGTTGTTTCTCATTTGTAAGAGTTAATCATTCAGGGTTAAAATAATATTTTTTTCCTTTTTGTTTTATTTAAAATCCTGTGTTTGATAACATGTTATTGTAATATAATATTTCACTAATAACTTATTCTATATACAATTTCAATAGTTCTACAAAAAAAAAACAATGGAAAATATGAAAACAACAATAATTCTCGTCGCAATAACTCCTTCTACTGCATCGCTGCCTCTAGGGAATGGGGCGCTGATTAGCAGGCAGTCGATGACACCAGTACCCAGTACTCTTAGTTCGTATTTATTCCTCTCGTGCCCTGAAGAAGAAAAGAAATATTGATATATTAATGGTATTAAAAATATAAATTTAAGATTTATAGATTGTGTCTACTTACGATCTTGTCGTGGATATTTATGAAGAAAACGATTACGTCTCCGACCAGGTATCGACTACCGAAATCTTCGACCCCGCGCAGGTGTAGTTTACTTGCCCATTTAATTGTGAAGCTCTGGAATGCTCCAGAGTTCGAAGAAGGGGGTGTGGGATCATAATTTGGATCTCTATGTTTACAAAAATGTCCAACTAAATAAGTCACATTACATGTCCGTCCAATTAGCTAAATGTCGAACTAATTGTAGATTACTGTACTTTCAATCTGGAAACAATTTAAGAATTGGTGAAAATTTAATAATCAGGAAAGTCCCCAACTATCAATAAGCTCAGAACAACTGCCAAATTCACATACTCATCAAATCCTGGCAAACAAATTATGAAAACATCAATTTGTGTTTTATTATTATTTTGGATAATGTTTTAGAAAGCATTGAACTTTATTTCCTAAACTCTTTTATGGAAGGTTTAATGGCCCTGAAAAGCGCCTTGTTTTATGGAATGGTTCCAATTAAGAAAACTTAGTACTCGTGGTTTTGAAAAAAACCATTTCGAACGCCCTCGATGCCGCCTTGTTCTGGATTTGCCACCAAAGCAGTTTGTATAAAGAACAAACTTTTTTCTTCTGCTACCTGATGCCGTTTTGCGATTGCGTTTGCCACTCGCCATTCACTGCAACTGCCTGTTGTCTTGATATCCGCCGAACCGGATGTGTTTTGTTCCGAATGCAGGTTTTCTTATCGTCGCGAGCAGCTTTGCCAGCCAACTCGATCACTCCGGCGGCCGAAACTATATAACGCCGGCTAGGTGGACTGGTACACAGGTACTAACGCGCTCGACCTAGCTACCTTTTCCGGTGCAATTGGCGGATACACCTACGGGAAATTGCAGACCACCACGGTTCGAGTGGGATTTTGCCTTTCCCTTCACTTTTCCTCCTTTGCCATATCCAACCATGACTGCTTGTGTTGGTTTGTTGATGTGAGGTGATGCGAAACGATGTGGTGTACGGTTCGGATGAGAATGATCGTTACGGCAGCGGAGAGGGGATTTTTAAGCTGACTGGCTGGCTCGAGAATTACGCATGTGTGAGACTGCGACCAATGTTTCGTTCATTTTTTTCTTTTTCCTTTCCAATCGTGCTTCATTCTATTTCGCTGCTGCTCTGGTTGCCCGTTTTGGTCGGTACGATTTGAGGAGCACAAAATGGACCAATCAAAAATGGGCACATAGTGCATTTTGACAATGCTTGATATTTCACAATTATTCAATTATTTATCTCAAGAAAAATGAAATGTTATTCGTTATGATAGATGCGTAGATATATTTCCTATCAATTGATGCAAAAACCTTTGCGATCTATTGAGAAATGCTCGAGTTATAAGCGTTCCAAATCTTGCATTTTTTCCTACTTGTTCAGTGCCTAGATTTCCATTTCACCCCCTATATCTTCCGGTTAGACGTAGTCCTACGTCAAAAAAACAAATTCAAACAGATTGTTAACAAAAAACTACTTTTACAAACCCTCATCAGTCCCACAGTCCGTACCTCAAACTAAAAGTATGTCTTTCTTGACATAACAGCATACGTCTTCTCCGCTAGGTGCGTTCTGATGGTTGCGAAGTTCTGCCTAAATGCTTCCGCCGCAAGGCGCTCATTCGTCTCACCAGTTTGTTGGTCCGAATTGTATCCATAGATCAACATCTTTCTGATAGTCGCCATAGCCGTATATGCTGTACGGAACTGAATGGGAGCTACGATGGTTTTCGTTGTCTTTGTTTAACCTTGTTGAATTCGCTCTTTGTCTCACAAGTTGTGAGTGCTCTCGACCAGCAGATCGACGAATTCTTCCATCTTAGGGTTCAATATCGCAGACAGAAACGCGGAAACCAAAATAAAATTGATCACCGGAAAAAAAAACATTCCAGTTAGATTAAAATCAAACATGCATTGGCTATCCATTGAACATAAACCGTATCTCCGAGACGCTTAGATCTAGCGTACAATTCCATTCCTTTTGCGATGAATAGTTTTGTCACGTCCGGAATCATGAGTATACAAATTATTACCAACGTCATTATCGCCCCATTTTTACAACCTCCACATATTCAGCAGTATTGGCCCAATTAATTCGCAAATGCGGCGTCATGTTTGTGCACGTTTGTCCGTTATGGCCATAGTCATTTCAAAGTAACACTTCTGGTACACCCCAGATTCCTCAACACGATGAACGAGGATATTAGGATTACCGACCAACCAACCATACCGACCATTACCAACGCACAGTGAACACAACACATACAAAATCATCGGAGCACGATTATGGTTCTCGAGAGGCGAGATATTTACGAATCGATCCGGAGTCCTTACTAGGTGCTTGCGTTCCAAGATGGGGGATGAGCCAATTAAAATGATTTGAGTTTTCAAACTGAGTTTTCCTTGATGACAACCGCTAGTAGTTGGAACAGATATCCGGATATCAACTCCCAACTTTTTCATCATTAGCCAGGAGGAAACCATGAAACCTAGGGACGATATGACATAGCTTTTGTCGATGCTTCCCAGTATCAAATTCAACACTCTCCTCCTGGAACAGATCCTGATGATTGCACAGAGCACGTAGTCGGTTCTGACGTTCTTCATGCTCCATGTCTTCCTCCGGTTGAGAAAAGCAGTTGATTGGATCATCCTGACACATCATTATCACGCAGAGGTTATCAGTTTGTAGAAAAAACGAATGACGACGCTTTTCCTAGAGAGTTTCGTTACATCTGGAAAACGAATGAAAAGATGATCGAAAAATCTACTTTCGTTCATCGGAAGGCCATACCTTGTAAATTTTATGAGCAAATGACTATACTTGCGGTAGCGTATAGTTCCTCTTAGACCTTGTCGACGCCCTCCTTCATTGATTCTTGCCTGCACCTGAGCCTGATAGGGATTTTCGATGCTCCAGTGAAGAAACAGAAGAGCTATTCGTGCTGGAATCAGCTGCACTTGTTGATTCGCTGGTCGCTGCCGTTGGTCAACGAAAAGATACGCTCATTTGATACCGTTTGCAGGTTATCTAGAATTTACCAACATAGAGAAAACATTAGATAAGAACGGAAACATAACGAAAACAAATGCTTACCTCCGAATTGCTTCGCTTCCACAAAAAAATGGCGATTACGAAGTGCGCACTTCACAGTCGATAGGAATGAAAACATTGAAGGTTACAAATGGCATGAAGTAAAATGTACGAATCTCTGGTAGGGATGTACCTTACATCTGACATCAGTTTTACCGGATTTTGGTAATATGTACAAAAAATTTGTACATTTTACCAATGTTTCAACTACTAAAGATTTGGTAGCTTCATTTACTAATGTTTGTCTCTAGTGTAAAAGTGTCCACATTTTCATCGCTTGTTTAGGTCTGAGACGAGACATGACAATAGCGGGCCGATTCCGGACCACTCTTTCTGTCGAACTCGGACCACTTACAACTCGGCTTCTGATTGGTTGATGAGGAAAATAATTGACAAAGATAAATATACAAAAATGGGATTTCCAACATTTGCACAGTGTTGCCAAATATATTTATAATTGAATAATAGTTGCATTCACATTTCATTTTAGCGAAAATTTCTATTATGGATTCTTTGTATATTTTCGTTTCTATTATGTCCGGTGTTCAGTTCCTGAAGAGAGGGAAACATTGCATCGGCATTTCCACCCTATATATTTTTTTGTGATTCTCTTCCCCTCTAGCATAGCATAATAGCAGCGGCCTAGCAGAGAAGAACAATTAGTTATTTTCCAACCGTAAAGCAGTTAGTAATAAAATTAGGATCAAATAACAAATAACAACCAAGGCAGCAGAAAAAGTATTCAAAATCATGTTAGAACCTAAATAAAGCATACATACCTACAAAAAAAACCTGAATAAACGCTATGTTATATTTTGGGAATGTATTATTTTTTTAATATTTCAGTACTGTTAGTATTTGAACGATATCAAAGTATGTAAGATATGTATACACTTCACGGTGAAAACGAAATGAAGTGTATTCGCGATGACAACGATATGGTGTCGACATCTGGATACGAAATTAATTTTTTGCAAGTCTTACTACTCGGCCCGAAGGCACTTTAAAATTGCTAAAATCTGAATGAAAATTTTTACTTGGTGTTATTTATTTACATGAAGCACGTCTTTCTTACCCTAACTTGACCTATTTTCTATACACTATCCGATATTCTCACTAAAACTTATCATTATAATATAAAATTATCTCCAGATACAATTTTTGTACGAGATTATTTTACCAAATGAAGAAAGCAAAGTTTTACATTCACATTGAACACTAATTTAATACGGAAAAGTTAATTTTTATTCATAATTTGTATTTGAAAATGGTTCATTCTACCTGAAAATCTATCATTTTCTTTAACTCGTGAAACGAAATTTAATGGCGTGTCGTTCATTTCGTTTTCATCGTGGAGTGTAAACGGTGAGGCCCATAATCTCTTGATAATGAACTATGAATTTAATTCATGTATTTCAACATATCATACTCATTCGCTATCCAACTCTTGACGAGTAAAGTTCAGTGTCGTTATTGTGCGTTGCCACTTTTACTATTGTGCGATTGGTATAGTGTACGAGTGAAGGTCATTGCTGTCCGCTTTCGAATTGACCTTTTGTGAAGTGGAACAAAGGAAGCAGCGCTCTTGCAGCTTGCAGCCCTTGGCGGCTGTTGAACATCGGCATAACGGGATCGCCATCGTGTGGCTGTCGTTAACGGGAATTATCATCACGTGACCGTGTGAGCTATTCTTGCGCTATTGTGTTGATCCATAGCGCGTAGCCTCTGTCTCTCCCTGGTTAGGGCAGTAGAGCGCAGTATCGGAACAACTTTTATTTTAAGGTACACATATTTAATATTAATATTATTATTCAACTCATTTGTTCATTGTTTAATATTATTATCATAATTTATTTTTGTTTTGTTATTTTTTTTTCGAGATTATTGTTAAAATCAATAATATATTAGAAATAAGACAGAAATTTTTGTAAAATGGAGGATAGTGGAGGATCTCCAGAGATGGAGATCTCCGATAATGAATCCCATTTAAGATCTGGGAAAAAACATAAACGAGTCCCTCAAAAAGAAGATAATTCTTCTGGGGACGAATCTGCTCATCCTTCCAAGCCCCCCTCTAAGAAAATAGCAAGCCTCCCTTCTGAACCGACTGTTACTTCCACTCCCCCTCTCCCATCATCGATTTCGCTTCCCCCTTCTGATGTTTCCGATCCAACCCAATCCTCGTCCTCGTCCTCGTCCTCGTCTTCTCCCTCTGTTGTTTCCGCTCCACGTGTCAGAGTTTATCCAGAAGATGCACCTGGAACTGGCCCGTGGGTTGTTTTCCTCCGGCCAAAACCAAAAGGAAAAAGCCTTAACGTGATTCAGATCATGAAAGATCTGGCCAGATACACTTCTGTATCTGAAATTCGCAGGGTTAGACCGAACAAATTGCGGGTTGTCGTGAATGAACGGAAACACGCAAACGAGATTGTTGCTGACCAACACTTCACTCTCGAATATAGAACATTTATACCCTCCCATAACGTAGAAATTGAGGGGGTGATAACTGAAACGGGTCTGACGAGCGAACAAATAAAAAAAGAAGGAAAAGGCAAGTTCAAGAAGCTTCCCTCAATGGAAGTAAAGATCTTGGACTGTCGCCAACTCGGGAAACTCTCCCATGATGGGGACCAAACTAAATTCACGCCGTCAGACTCGTTTCGAGTCACCTTTGCTGGTGCCGCCCTCCCTGACTACGTTATGGTGGACAAATTGAGACTACCTGTGCGACTCTTCGTGCCAAAGCCCATGACTTGCAACAAATGCAAGTCAGTTGGTCACACTTCAGATTATTGTGCCAACAAGGAGCGCTGTGCCACTTGCGGAGAGCAACATGAGGGGAAATCCTGCAGCGCGACTGAGCATAAGTGTCCATATTGCGGAGGATCCCCACACGCGCTCTCAGCTTGTGAAACTTACAAGAGTCGCTGGGAGAAACAGAAGCGCTCTTTAAAGGAACGCTCGAAACGCACTTTTGCGGATATTTTAAAGGGCGCTTCTCCACTGGCCCAACAACAACAACCAATCAACACACAAAATGTCTTCGCCACGTTGCCCGTTGACGAAATAGAAGCGGACACAGCTAACGGGGGCACACCGTTCATTTTCCAAGGGAATCCCCGGCGCAAAAATGTGACCACTCCCAAAGTTCAAGGACAAGCCCCTCCAGTGATACCCCCTGTTAGCATGCCTAAAAAATCGAGTTCAGCGGACAAGCAAAATCAGGTTCCTCCTGGCTTCCGTGGGAATATTTCATCTTCGAACGACCCAGCACTCGAGGGGACATCAAAAACCCCAACTGTCCCTGTTTTTCCGTCCAGCTCAACTTCTCAATCGGGATTTATAAAGTTGTCTGACCTTTTGGATCAAATCTTCAAGTGTTTTAATGTTTCCGACTCCATCAGAACCCTTGTCATCTCAATGCTTCCAGTATTAAAGACAATTTTACAGCAATTGATGCAAACATGGCCCCTCCTTGCAATGATTATCTCTCTTGATGTCTAATTTAGATAGAGAGGTCGGAGATATCACTGTTTTTCAGTGGAATTGTCGTAGTCTTATCCCTAAATTGGATACATTCAAATTTTTAATTCATAACTTCAATTGTGATGTTTTTGCTCTGTCCGAAACTTGGCTTTCTTCGCGAGATGATATCTCTTTCCACGATTTTAATATTATACGCTTGGACCGCGATGACAGATACGGAGGGGTACTATTGGGGATCAATAAGTGCCACTCATTTTTTCGATTTGACCTTCCACCTATTGGAGGGATCGAAGCTGTTGCTTGTCATGCAAACATCAGAGGCAAAGACCTCTGTATTGTCAGCTTGTATTGGCCTCCGAGAGCTGCGGTTAGCCGCAAACAACTTGATGACATGTGCTCACTCCTTCCTGAGCCACGATTGATCTTGGGAGACTTCAACTCTCACGGAACTGCCTGGGGGGAACAGTACGACGACAATCGTTCATCGTTGATCTATGACCTTTGTAACAGCTTCAATATGACCGTTTTGAATACTGGGGAAACAACACGTGTTCCTAAACCTCCTGCTAACCCAAGTGCTCTTGACCTCTCGCTTTGCTCGAATTCACTATCGTTAGATTGCAAGTGGAATGTAATCCAGGACCCCAACGGTAGTGATCACTTGCCAATCAAAATTTCCATCATCATTGGGTCGAATTCTTCTGAATCTATAAACATGGCATATGACCTCACAAGACACATTGACTGGAAAAAATATTCGGACGCGATTGCTCTAGCCATTAATTCCAGAGATGGTTTACCTCCATTGGAGGAGTATAACTTCCTTTCTCGTTTGAACTATAACAGCGCGGTTCGCGCTCAAACGAAACCCATCCCAGGTTCCACTATTCGTCGAAGGCTTCCCAATCCATGGTGGGATAGCATATGTTCCAAGCTTTATGTAGAAAAATCGAATGCATTTAAAGCTTTTCGGAAACGTGGAACCCCTGAAAATTTTCAGACGTATTTGGACCTTGAAAATCAATTTAAAAACTTGATCAAAGGGAAAAAACGTGCTTATTGGCGAAATTTCGTGGGAGGTTTGTCACGAGAAACGTCAATGAAAAAATTATGGAAAGTGGCTCGAAACATGAGAAATCGCTCTTCAACGAATGAAAGCGAAGAATATTCACATCGATGGATTTTGAATTTTGCACGGAAGGTTTGTCCTGATTCCGCTCCTGTGCAAAAAATGGTTCGAGATATACCACAAGATAGGTGCGATCTTGATTCCGAGTTTTCGATGGTAGAATTCTCTCTTGCTCTCCTTTCATGTAACAATTCTGCTCCGGGATCGGATAGAATTAAGTTCAACTTGCTGAAAAATCTCCCTGATGTGGCGAAACATCGCTTGTTGAACTTATTCAATCGGTTTCTGGAGCATAATATTGTTCCAGATGATTGGAGACAAGTACGAGTTATAGCTATTCAAAAACCCGGAAAACCCGCGTCCGACTTCAATTCGTACCGCCCAATAGCAATGCTGTCTTGTATACGGAAATTGTTGGAGAAAATCATCTTGTTTCGCCTTGATCGATGGGTTGAAACGACTGGCCTACTCTCAGATACACAATATGGGTTCCGCAGGGGCAAGGGGACGAATGATTGTCTTGCGTTGCTTTCTTCAGAAATTCAAATGGCTTACGCCGAAAAAAAACAAATGGCTTCAGTATTCTTGGACATAAAGGGGGCCTTTGATTCTGTTTCAATAGAGGTTTTGTCAGACAAATTACACTCTCGGGGTCTGCCGCCTCTATTGAATAATATGTTATATAACTTGCTCTGTGAGAAACATTCGAACTTTTCTCACGGAGATTCGGCAGTAAGTCGGGTCTCTTACATGGGACTCCCCCAGGGCTCATGTTTAAGCCCCCTTTTGTACAACTTCTATGTAAGCGACATCGACAATTGCCTTACACAAAATTGCAGCCTAAGACAACTTGCAGATGATGGAGTGGTGTCTGTCGTAGGATCAAACGAATCCGACCTGCAAGGACCCTTACAAGATACTTTGAACAATTTTTCAACCTGGGCCATTGGGCTAGGGATCGAATTCTCCACGGAGTAAACAGAGATGGTGGTTTTTTCTAGGAAGCATAGACCAGCAAAACCAAAGCTTCAACTTTTGGGTAAACCGATCACTCATGCTATGTCATTCAAGTATCTTGGGGTCTGGTTCGACTCCAAATGTACTTGGGGGGCCCATATTAGGTATCTGAGTAAAAAATGTCAACAAAGAATAAACTTTCTCCGTACAATTACCGGCACCTGGTGGGGAGCCCATCCCGAAGATCTTATAATGTTGTATCGAACAACTATTCTCTCAGTGATGGAGTATGGCAGTTTCTGTTTTCAATCAGCTGCCAAAACACACCTCATTAAACTCGAGCGAATTCAGTATCTTTGTCTCCGTATTGCGTTGGGATGTATGCCCTCAACGCATACCATGAGTCTCGAGGTTTTGGCAGGCGTACTCCCACTAAAAGATCGCTTCAATTTATTATCTCTTCGGTTCCTCATCCGGTGTAAGGTTATGAATCCATTGGTGATCGGAAATTTTGAGCAATTGATCGAGCTAAATTTTCATTCTAGATTCATGAGTTCATATCATGAATTCACCTCTATGCAGGTTGTTCCTTCTTCGTATATTCCCAACCGTGTTTGTTTTCCTGACTACATCAATTCCTCTGTACATTTCGATCTGTTCATGAAGGAGAAAATCCATGAAAATCCAGATTATCTTAGATTGGGGTTCGTTCCTACAATCTTCAATGCAAAGTATGGGCGTATCAATTGTGATAATATATACTTTACTGATGGGTCCTCTATGAATGAGTCCACAGGATTTGGAGTGTTCAACGTATTTTTTAGCACCTCACACAGTCTTCAGAATCCTTGCTCGGTATATATTGCTGAATTGGCAGCGATATACTGGGCGCTGGACAGCGTCGCCTCACGACCTGTTGAACACTATTACATTGTAACGGATAGTCTTAGCTCTGTCGAAGCTATCCGTTCAGTGAGGCCGGAAAAGCACTCGCCGTACTTCCTTGAGAGAATACGAGAAATTTTGAGCGCTTTATCCAGACGCTGTTATGTCATTACCTTTGTCTGGGTCCCTTCACAGGGCTGACTCATTGGCAAAGGTAGGTGCAATTGAAGGCGATATATATCAGCGTCAAATCGCCTTCAATGAATTTTATTCTTTAGTTCGCAAAAATACCATCGTTAACTGGCATCGCAAGTGGAATGAAGATGAATTGGGCCGGTGGTTTCACTCGATTATCCCAAAAGTTAGCCTCAAACCGTGGTTCAAAAGTCTGGATTTGAGTCGGGACTTTATCCGCACGTTCTCCCGACTCATGTCCAATCACTGTTCGTTAGATGCACTACTCTTCCGTTTCAATCTTGCCAGCAGCAATCTCTGCGTTTGTGGCCAAGGTTATCACGACATCGAGCACGTTGTTTGGTCGTGCGAGGTGTATCTGGTCGCCAGATCGAATTTAGAAAACTCCCTTCGGGCCCGAGGAAGACAGCCCAATGTGCCGGTGAGAGATGTGTTGGCTCGGTTAGACCTTGATTACATGTCCCATATATATGTTTTCCTTAAAGCTATAGATCTTCGTGTGTGATTGTCCCTACATCCTTATACCCTCCTTTCCTTCCTTTGCGGGTAATTCGTCCCCTTGCTATAAATAGTAGAATAAGTTGAAATGTAAATAAACTATAGATATACGAATAGATTTAAGAATTGAGTGTTCATCAACATTGTTACAATTTCCTTATATCCCATCCTTCTCCTAAAAATATGTCACCCTTCTAAACTCGAGTACACCGCGAGTAATCGGTTTTCCACCTTACTAACCATAGATGTAAGAAAATTGTTTATATATATATAGTTTTAAAAATATATTTAAGAATTCGGCTCCTTTAAACTTTAGTAACTGAGCCTGTAAAAATAAACGAATTATTAAAAAAAAAAAATAAAAAAAAAAACATATCATACTCCTACTATCAAATCTACGTTTTCTAGTTTTCTTTATCTCTTCACATTTAATTTTTTTACAAACCAAAATAACAGGAGAGTACTTGTTGTTTGGAATATGTGACAAAATTAATACAAAAAAAATGGTGCAGCTGAGAAAATACATGATACGAAGAACACATGTTTTTCATTGGGAAAATAATCTTCCGAAATTTTATAGCATTTGGCAACCTTCACATCTCGCTGTCCTGTTATCTAGCACTTGGTCGACGAAAATGTAAAAGAAGAGTAAGAAGCCAGTTGTCACGTCTTGTCTTAAGGCCCATTTATACGTTGCTAGTAGCTGACTTGACAATGAGCAGCTACTGACCCGGTGGACTCGCTTGACAATTGGTTGACTCGCCTTGTCCGTTCACACAGTGTGAGCTGCTGGCGAGAAACTAGATACTACGGCACGGGTTTACCAGGGATGCCAGGCGACTTTTCAAATGTCCATCAAATAGTCAGAAACAGCAATCAGGTCCGAATTTGTCAAATGATTGGTCCAAAATCGACTTCTTTATTGGCAGTTTTCATCTTAGGTTTTCAGTTGAATGTATCATCACACAATTTTATAGCAAAACAAACGCTGATCGTGTTTAAAAATACATACTTTGTGCTGAATTTCTTTGAACTGAAGGTACTATCCGAAAAAGCAGAAAGAGAAAAGGATTCGGGCCAGGAATTAGATGCAAAGAAAAGGAGCAACAAATACAATATTGAAGGAACTCTACGATGAGGATCCCCGAGATTACAGAGCAGTGTTGATAATAACACCTGAACAAGTGAAAAAACTGTTGGATTTAATTGCTCCACGAATACAACGCCAAGATACAGTCATGAGGGATGCTGTACCTGCAAGAGTTAAATTAGAAATGACATTGATGTGCCTTTGTTTTGGAATATCGTTGGGATTGTTGTCGATATTTTTTAGAATCTCGAAAACATCCATAGCTCAGATAATTCCGAAAGGATGTGATGTTATAAATGGTAGTCTAAAAGATTTTTTTTTTTAATTTTATTTATTTTGTGAAATGGAAATGATAGTCGATTTGCAGGTGCAATAAATACGCTTCAAAAATTTTAATAATGAATGAAAATGTACTTTTTTAAATCGAATATGTATTCTGTTTCTTAGAACAATACTTTTTTTTGTAAGTTGTGATCTGATAATGATTCTATATTAGAGATTCTCAAGAAAACTATCTCAAAAAGAAAGCGTGCCCCGCCAGCGTGCAAAACGAAATAACAATTATTTCGTTTAGAAACTATGAGGGTTTTATTTGTTTTTCCAATAATTTTCAAGTCTATAAATATCTTCACATATTTTCAAATATCTTAAAAATAGAGACATTTCATTACATTTGGCATCACTGATTCGAACGCTAAATTCTGTTTTTGACGTTGTGAAGCATGCAAGTGCGAGTAAATTCAAAAAACTTTGAAGTAGCTCGCACGCCGGATCACACATGACAATAACTGGCATGATGTGTTCACACGGTGTGAGTAGCTGCACTGCAGTAACTGACTAGACCGACTCGTATGCTTACTCGCACCGTCTGAACCCGGCTTTAGGTTCACGTGAAGAATATATTTTTTTCAGGCACACTTGATTTGAAAGTGTATGGATTTCTAGCAGTCTTGACGCAAAATCTTTAATGAAGAATGATAAGATGGGAAAGTTTTTATAAACATGTTTATAATTACATAAGTTTATTCAAATATTAATATTGCCCTTCTTTAACTATTCAGTGCAATTTTACCAAAATTTGGAAGAGAAATTAAAAAAGGAATATTTTTTTTCAATATTTTTTTGAGATGGTTATTACAAATCCATGATTACCTGATTATTTACCCCCCATTATTTGTAAATTTTTCCTACTTTTCGTTTTTTCACCTATCATTTTGACAATTCAGTTTAAGAGGTTTAAAATTGCTATAATTGTGGATAATTAAGTGGCAAATTTTCTAAGCTTTATAATTAATGTTTTTCTGTAGTATTTAATTTCTGAGTTTGTTTGTATGACCGATTGAAGTTGATTCATAGAAGAATAAGATTTCATTTGATATGTCGATTTTTGAAATAAACTCAATGATTGTGAAGTTATGACGTTTTGGAAGAAATCTTACATAATCAGCAAAAAGCCCCTGTACACAAAAGTCGTCTCCATTCACATGTATTTTTAATTTTTTTTTTAAATTTTTAACTTTCAAACTTATTTCAAGGATCAACATATCATATCTTTCTATTAATCCGCAAACATGCCTAGTAGTAACTTAAAAAAAACAAGCTCATAAACGACAAAAAGAGTCTTCGATTGTATATATTATATCATCCACTATTCAAGGAAGTTAATGATACTTATATTTTCTAGCATCAATCCAAATGCAGTAATCCTAATTATTATTATGGCCGCTCTAAAATTCATGAAAAACTGATATAGTGGTTTCAGATTTTCGTGGAAATTGGTAGCTTGTTTTCGTTATGGTAAAATATTGAAAATGTATTATTTTATTTTGGGTGATTCGATTTTTTTCACTTCTCCCAAAAATGACTTTTATCAAAAACTCATAACTTTTGAACCATTAAGCCGATTCAGATGATCGGCACATCAAATTGAAGTTAATTAGCTAGTCTTTTTTACAAAAAATATCAAACTTGGATGAAGTTTGAATTATGTTTTCGTAATTATTGATTGTATCTATTTTTTATTGTTTACATGGTTTCGGGACCAACGGCGCTGTAATTTTCTGTATTTTTTCTTAAAAACTGAGGATTTTTTGTACAAATTTACATTTTTTTACTCAAATCAGATGTGTTCTTATTACTTTTTTGAGTTATAATTTTAACCGAGATGATTTTGTTTTCGTGATTGATTTTTTTTTCCAAAAACGTTCATTAATCAGACTCAATTACTTATTATCTAACGTTTACAGAGTCAAATTTCACCTTAAAATATAACTTATTTTCTATATAATTAAGACTAACAATTTAATAATAACTAAATCTCACACTAGAGTCGTGATTAATAATTGTATCTGTTTTTTATAGTTTACATGGTTTCGGTCCAAGGGTGCTATATTTTATATTTTTTTTTTTTGAAATCTGAGGATTTTTTACTTAACACATTGAAAAATCAGAGATGTGTTCGTTTTCGTTCTTGAGTTATGATTTTTCAAAGTTAACATGTTTTTAAGTTTCCTTCGATCATCCTATGCGACTAGAGTATATTTATTTTTTCAAAAAAAGACTAGATAACTGGCCAATTTGATATGTCGATCATCTGAATCGGTTTAGTAGTTCAAAAGATATGAATCTTTGAAAAATGTTATTTTTGGAAAAAAGGGATAAACTAGATTTTACGAACCACCTTAAAATGGAATGGGATTTAATATTTTGCGATAAGGAACAACACTACCAATTTACACGAAAATCTGAGAACCAGTATATTGGTATTTCATGTAATATATATAACACTAAAAAAATATAGTTTGGTGTTGATTTCCCCGGCAACTAAAACGCTAATTACTAAAAACTAATTGATGTTAACGTTTCATTTTTTTTATTCAATGTCCAGTTTCTTTGGCGAAGCTCCATTCGTAAATTACACATTTGTCATCATTGGTGGAATACGACCAAAAAAGTTGTTATGAATAGCGCAGCAAGTTATAATTACAATATATATGATTTTTTTTTGATAATGCAAATATTAACGACATTATACATAACCCGATAAAAATGCATTATAATATTTGTCCACAGCACTTTCAGCGTCTATATATATATATATTTTATTCAATTTTCAGTTCGTAATTTTTATCCCATTCGCCGTGTTTACCATGATGAAGCTAACATTAATAACATTATATATGAACATCCCACCTTATATATGACGTCTCCCACCATTTTAGAGACATCTTAACATTATGTTTAATTTTTAGAGCGTAATACCAGGGACAGACATACAGCTGTACTTGCGTTGTACGTGTACAGCGTTGTACAGGTACCATCGTACCATGACAGACATACTTTGGATGTACCAAGACGGGTCTATGGTACTAGGTGAGGCCGTTTCGTCACTAAGTTGGTTAGGGGAGCGGTATATGAAAACAGTACGGAAGAAAGCAGAAGGGGAATTATTTGATTGAAGCGTGAAAGAGACAGACTGATCAGGAACGAGCTTCGGCACTAGCGTATTGTGTTTTGTTTACAAACAAAACACAGTAGACTTCCAAGATGGCTGAAGAGTGGTTTTAGCAAGTTGGCCCACCTTAGGATATACTTCTACGCGCCTTGGGTTGTACATTGTACCGTATGTCAAACTGACAATCAGATATTTTTCCAATTTCCACCACATATTTCAATGAAAAAGGTTTTTATTTAGTGTCTAAACTATCAAACACAACAAAAAAGTTTCCAATCTGAGTTATTAACTTAAAAGAAAGTCAATGAAAAGAACGTTTATCAAGTGATTTGATTCTGCTTGTTCATGCTACCCACCACTAACCGTCTATGGCGCTGCGCACAGTACAACTGTAGCCATGTACAGCGGTAAAACAGGTCGGTACAGGTACAGCGATTGTACCGAGTTGCTTGCATGGTTCTAGCGCTGTACATGGTGACAGACATACAATTTTCGAAGTACAACGCAAGTACAGCTGTATGTCTGTCATAAGTATAAACCATCTGTAATTTTTTTCACTGTTTACATTTTCTTGCCACAAATCGTTGCCACTTTTTTCTCTCATGTTCCACTTCTCTTCTCTGGCGACACTAAAACACAGCATCAAATTATATCCGCAAATTGCGCTATGCAGCGCTTTTCGCAAAACAACAACAGACAATCCGAAGCTGATCGGTTGTGTGGCAGCAACCGCAGCGGTACTAATTTTCATCTTCAGTTTTCGACCGTAGAACGCAGCACTCACCGCTGGGAAATATGTTATTTATATAATAATCGAATTCACGGAAACTACATGAACTTTCGGAAAAAAGTTATCAACAAGCTCGAAACACTCTTAAATTCACACAAACTCTCTTACGGTAAAAATTATTCAAATCAATTCGCTTTTTATCACGTCAAATATTACTTAAGAATGCATCGACACTTTTTGAATTACGCCTAAGTGGAAAACTTTTGGTGACCCTGAAATGTGCCGTTCTTCGGAATCAATTGAAGATGGTAAATGCATTTTTGTTCTCGCGAGAACAATATGCATGCTGGCCATATGTCAAGATCTGTACAAACAAATTGTATTTTATTTGTAATGAAAAAAATCGGCAATTACTTTTCGGGCAATCTAATAGAAGCACTGGTGCTTCCTCCGAACAGAATTGCGTCGCTGTTTTTTGTGATATCTTCCATTCTTCCTTTGTATCGAGCAGAACCCCTGTGATTTCAGTATTGAGTAAGAATGTTCAACGCTTCAACACTGACTATAGTTGTTCATACCGTTACCGTTTTCTACATGTATACTTTTGTTGTTCAGCACACCGTTTACAATCCATGACACCAGTATCCGTTTACCCGATGAGACGTGTATCGATTTTGAATTGCATGACGCGCAGTTGTTTACATCCCAGGCGTTGTCAGAGCACATTCCTGATTCCCCTGGTTATTTCCTCCACAATATTCCGAAAATGAAAGACAGGGATCCCGTAGCGCCTTGCGGGGAATCTGGGGCACATAAATGTTCCTGAGTTTCATCCACATATCCACACTCCGGATAGAGAGGTTACATCGAGTGCCCGAACCGATGTAAATAGTTTCTTAAGCAGCCATGTCTAGACAAGAACTGGGTCAAGTGAAAATATTCCTCTCCGTGCTTCCTATTCAACCAGTTCGATAATACCGGTATGACTCTGCACGTCCATCCCTTGTTTTCGGCCATTTTCCATTCTTGCTGCCATGTGACCATCGACTCTGCCCTCATCAATTTTCGGATATCTCTGGTTTCTCTTAAGCGGACCTTACACGGTCAACTTTATTGACAATATGATGACATTTGGGAGCATAATGACAGCTGAACATGGCCGACAATGCAGAAATCCGGGTTTTCTGATTTTCGGGCATCATTATCGTGACATTTCATATGGATGCATGATGATGACGTTTTACCTCACGGACTTTCAGACTGAGTTGCCAGATTTGCAAGCGGACATTTAATGTTTGTTAGTCTTTTTTGCGATTGCAATTAAAATTTATAAACTTCTGAAATTGTAGGAATCATAAATGAATGCTTTTGGTTTGGAAAACTGATACAGTAATTTACATTTAATGCGACATGCCGGAGAACCACTCAGTGTCGCATTGGAGGCGATTTGACCTGTAATTGGACATTGAAGATGAGAGTGGTACAGCGTCGACGTCTGGCGGCGAATTTCAATGTGGGGCCATAATTTGGGCCCGAACTCGTTGTTTACAATAATGTCAAACTTAACGTGTCGCATACAGGTCTGTCCAATTAGGAAAATGTCGCATTAAATGTAAATTACTGTACCTAAAATAGCAAAATACAGTACTTTTCGCGATACAAATCAAAACCTCAAAGCCTGACAATGTGATGTTGAGAGAGTGAATGAAAATTAACAACGTCTTAGGAATTTTTTAACATTGAACTTGGTCATTCTTTGCGCTAGCGAGCGGGGCAACCACTTTAGTCTAATTTGTGTGTTTCTTCACACTCCGCTATAACATTTGGAGCATGAGAAGATCTGGGAAAATCACAGGTGAAAAAACATCACGTGTTAATTCAAGTTACAGTAGAATCCCGATTATCCGCGAATAGTCGAGATGATGTTTAAACATCGAAACTATGTTTTATCAATACAGAAATAGATACAGATACAGATAATCGGGGTTCTACTGTCATAGTCTTATTTATCGAATAAAAACATTTGCTTGCAGATAATATAATTTGCATATATTTTCGCAATCTAAAATAATCTGGCATCCCTGAAGCTGAAAGGATCAGTCTGTATTTGTGAAGCGAGTATTATGATGTGTTTTTGAGAAGGAAAAACGAGTTTTAAAGTGTAAATTATGAATGAAAATTAACTTTTCCAAATCAATTTAGTATTCTATGTGAATGCAAATCACTTTTTTTCTGCAAGTGGTGAGAAAATCCCATACAAAAATTGTATCTGAAACTGACGTTATATAATAATAATAAATTTTAGTAGGAATATCTGAAAATTCATAGAAAATAGGTTAAGTTTAGAGTTAGGACAACGCGCTTCAACTAATTAAATAATACCAAGTAGATATTTTCATTCAAATTTTACCAATTGAAAATTGCCTTTTAGCCTTCTAATCTGATAGAGAATAGTTTGGATCCCAAACTCGAATGTCGCCACTAGCCATCGCGGATATTTTCGTTGTCTCGGGTTGAGGGCGATATTGACCGTGTAAGGTGGCAAAATATTGATTGAGGTTAGATCGGATGTCGAAAGCCTAGCTCTCACGATATTGAAGACACTTATTGTCACTCAGTTTGATCGTGTAAGGTGCCCATTAGCTTCTAGCACATGCTGTCTTTCGTCAGAGTGATGCAGATAGGAATCATTACGGCGATTATACACACAATTTCTGACGAGATGGTCCTCTACGCGCTTACGACTCACGTGGACATGAGCCGGTATGTGTTGTTCTTCTGATTTCAGGGAATTTCCAGTGCCGCCAACCAGGTTGGACCACCGTATCGCAGTATCGAGGAAGATGCAGTTGCCAAAAGGTGCCTGTTGTTTCTACTTGGTCTAACGTTATTTGACATGATTCTGGCCTTCGTTGCCGGTCTTCGATTATAGCATTGGACCTAGAATGAAGCCTTGGGGAGCTCTCGCCCAGATGTTCTTCAGTTTCTGTCTCCTGTCTGTTTTGTATACCAAGATTTGATTCTGGAAATAACTTCTCAGTACCCAGGGACCTTCATTAGGTGTAGAACCTCGGCGATAGCATCTAGACTGGCACTATTGAGGTGTTCTGCATGTCGATCGAAATTGCCGCGCTGTTACGATCTCCTCTTGGTTCTTGTTTTAGCGAGACCTGAGCATTCTCGATAACTGTACATAAAGCGTCCACGGTCGACTTTCCTTTCCGGAACTCGAACTGCATTTTCAACAATCCGTGATCAGAATAACATTCTCCAAGAGCTTTCCTAAGGTATCCAGCAAACATGTAGACCTACACGATGTTGGATCTCCAGGTGGCTTTTCTAGCTTCGGGAGCAGCACTTACTTCCGGAGTTTCCATTAGGCATGGAAGTGCTCTTCGTCATGCATTTCAGTAGCACCATCCCGAACAATTCGGGGGAATCTAAGATCGCCAATTTCAAGTCCACGCTGAGGATTCCGTCGAGACCGGGCGCGTGCTTCACCTTCGACCCTTCTGCAACCGCGATGAATTCTTCGTTGGTGACTAGTAGGGGAACCGCGGGTAATACGGACAGTGGGGTAATATGGACAGGTGGTTGATTTTTATAGTTATATTTTGAATTTTAGATTTTTGTTTATGAGAACACCTTCTATATGTTATTCGAAAATATTTCAGCCACCCTATGGCAAGGAATACTGATCAAAAGTGGAAAAGGGAAACTAGAACCGAAAATCATACATGATTCCGCGTGAGGATGTAATTTTGGCTGCCTCGATATTAAACATTTTGAGCGGTTCAATATCAAAATTCAATTCGCTGATGGTTATATTTCGGTTTGTGAGTCAACAGAGAAGCGATATTAGGTATGTACGGAAAAGTAAATTCATTTTTGAGTGGAAAATTTAAATTATGGAAATAATTGTACTGGTGGGGTAAAATGGACAGTTGCCAGCGGGATTGAGATAGACTGTGAAAAGTCTGTTTACTTCATTCCTGAGGAATACCCTGCATCTATAAACAGAAATCAAATCGCCAAATGTAGACTGTTTAGAACCTGACTGAAACCAAAAGCAAAAAAGTTAAGGGTCTGTCCGTTTATACTGCTGAAAAGCACGATATCACTTTTAGGTGGATTAATTCGATTTTTTCATCATTTAAAGGACATTCGTGATGAGTTCAGACCTTGGTTGAATAAAATTATTCCTCCAGCGATCGATGAACCTGTACGCTTTATATATTACAAAACTGTCCATATTACCCCCACTATATGTCCATATTACGCATCGAAAAAATGTTGTACTTTTCGGTCTGTTTTATTTTCAGTAAAAAACATTGAAAACACTTTTTTGTAACGGGTGTTAAATAAAAAATGAGAATTTTTTCAATACCTTTCAGTAACTCAAATAAAGAGCGTAAAATTTTCTTTCTCCAAGAAAATTGGTCTTTGGACTCCCTAGTAACAGTAGGCGTGTTTGGTTTTGCTAGTTGAATTTAGTGCTTTTGTAATTCAATTACATTCCACTTTTCACTCGAATTGAGCCGAATTATCAAAACATATCTCGAAAATGGTTCCAGCCTCCCTCGCTTTGTGAGCTTTATCGCTGGACCCAAATTACGGTTCGCAGAGGCAAGCTCCGGTGATAACGAGACAACGTCATCCAGTGACTTCATGAATATTGCAATACGTTATTGTGCGCTTCCATAAGCGCACACACACTTTTAAACACAACAACGCAACCAATCACACATGTCACGTGTGTTCCATTTTTCATCGGGACGCCGAACAGACAGCTCGAATGATTGACGTTTATCGGAACGAAGCCAAAGCGGCGGCCGCTTGAGTGGCGATGGCGTGGATGTTCGTTTGTTTGTCTCGTGGTGATATTTGACGGATGCATATCCAAAGTTGTACACACGCCGACAGGATACATCCGGTATGTGCGGGAAACGAGAGCATGCATTCTGCGTTCTGTTTCCACCGGACGGATGGTGAAATGTTCACATCTGGGATGGTTTCGACTCGACCGAACGGATTATTTATGTTTTGGCTAGATTTTGGTTCTACTGATCCGGTCTGGTTTGCCGATGGATGTTCGAGGATTATGGAGGGGGAGTTGGATAGACACCCAAATCGCTGGCTAATTTTCTGGTGGTTCAGAGATACAACGGAGTACAACATTCCCAGCATCATTCTTTGTGGGATACTCGATTGGCGACCACCGTTTACTGCACGAGCCTCGGTGAGAGATCGAATGCATTTCTCATGGGATGAGTGAGGGAAAGTAACTCGGAGGTAAAGTTTTCGCCAAGGGTCTTTTTCAAGGCTAGAGACGAATGAACTGAAAACAGTTTAAAGGCTCTTGAATACAATACCTTCCTACCCCACAACATTCAGTCACACTTCAGCCAGCATGATGTGTTGAAGTTGAGAGTTGATTTGGGAATGTTGTTGCTATGCCCATTCACGCGCTGCTCAGAAAATTACGTTGCATCGAAGAGCGATGTCTATACAAAAGAAGGGTAGTAGATACGACATTGACACATGGACTCATGACCGTCTGTTTCGTTTAGTTTCAGTTCGGATGTTGAACACACAATATGCATAGACCCAGCTAATATGGAAATCGTATTGTTTGTATCAATGAGGGGATGAGTTACTCACCGACAGAAAAATAAGATAATATTCAATAATACGATACGATAGAATACATTTAGAAGCAAAAACTATATATACTCGGACAAAATGCCACAAAATCCTAATATCTTCTCATGTAAGAGAATATGAAAAGAAAATCAAAACAACTCGAAAACGGTTGGTCTCCATCCAACTAACTATTGAAGTCATTATCCTTCTAGAAATATGATTTTTTTCTTTGTGATGTGATTCTCTTCATACGTCTGCTTTATATTACACAAGCTAAGTTCCCCATTTTATATTTCCACATTTCTGTCTTCGAAAAAAAAGATAAAGCAAGGCTACATCAAAATACGATTAGCAAGGATTTCTCACCTATCCCCAATTGAATTTCTTCCCCAGCATGGGTGGTAGTAATATCCTTTTTTGACTCACCCAGCTCCGTTCTGTTTCAGCTGCATAAAGCCCAGCAGCGGAAGGCACGACCTCAAAGTGGGGCCAGGTACATAATTTCAGAACACCGAGATGAAAGGGGCTGAGTTCAAGGGTTGTAACGAGTACAGTGCCCATTGATTGACCCCAATGAGATACATATAGAGGTGGAGCAGTAGGCGAAATATATCAGTATTGTCAAGCAAAATATCGTGTCGTCATTATTTGCACTCAACGTGGAATTCATATGGAAGAAACAAAACAATGTTGAAAGTACTCACGGTTGCATGATAATTTGAGCCTAAATTCACATGAAATCATTCAACTGTTTGTTTTTAACAGATGACAATTGTATCGTGGCTTATTTCGATTATTTATGTGGTAAAAAGGTCCAGAGAGCAGTCGTTTTCTTAGTTCTCGAAAGCAGTAACATTTTCGGTGAAATTTTGATTAAGTGGCGATCATTCTCTCACATCATACACACCGACACTGAGAACCTTCGAAACATCAACTTCATAACGTTAATATAAAGAAGCTTCGTTTGTTTGTATGAACGTGGGGGAGTGAACATGGCACATGGAAATATCACTTTTATCCGTCTTTTTCGACGTAATTTCACAAATATTCACTGCACGCTATCACAATAGCCTCATATTCAGCGAGAACTCTAATAAAATGTACGTTTTTAATTGATAAATTACGCCCTGAAAATAGCATTTTCACATGGATGCGGTGGGCAATCAAAGATAAACACCGCGTCTGACGTCACCATTTGAGAAATAGTTATGGCAGCGCATGCTATGTCGCTCGAAACTCTACCATCTTCATTACCTTTTTTCCAGTACATTGGATTGACCCTAAGCGTCGAGAATGGGCCGAGTCACGCGTCGAATCAATTCGTCTCAATTGTGTAGAAGCGGCATGGCAAGGCAGAGAAATATTGGAAGCAACTCCGGACTGCTTCCGGCAGTGAACACGTTCCTCGTCCCACGTCCCGTAGGTAACAGTGTCCCCTCCTCCTGCTTACCCAACCACAAAAGGTTACCTGGTCCGGTCCACTATCAGCTTCCGACAGAGGATAAGTTTTCAACCAAAGTTGGAGAAATCAATTGACATTCGGTGTGTGTGCATTGACGGTTCAAAGTTTTTGATGGGATTTTGCGGGTGAACTTGGGCGTTTGCCAGTTCCACTGTTTGTGTGCAGAGTGGAAGTAGTTTGAAACTTCTACTGGAGAGCGAAAATTAACCTCACCGGAGCCGATTTCATCGAGCTTCATTATTTGTTCTTAACAAAAAAGAAAAGGAAACGAAAGCTAGTTACCTTTTTTCGAAAAACTTGTACTTTTTGTGAATGCGTTGACGCAGAGAATTTTTCTCGTTAGAGTGAATTTCAGGGCCATGAAACGAAAGCATTTCGGAAGCTCGCGTTGCTTTAATTGGTCATTCTCGATACGACCGTTACCTGGAGGGAATTATTTTATTTCAACAAGTGACCCATAACTGATCCAAACCAATTCGGCTTCAATGATTTTTTTCTCTTCAATAAACCTTCGCTATCGACTATAATGCCATGCTTTCGACTCGCTCACTATAAAAGCGTTGCCAAAGAAAGCAAAAACGGATGGATGGTCAATGTTTGGCGGACTGGTTCTCCGGAAAAGGTCTTTTTCAGTATATGTCAAGCGTAAACAACATAGTTTTTTGCCACTTCGAATATGTCGAATTTCGTACCAACGAGAGTGTTTTTGCGGGGAGTGTTATTTCATTACTTCAATATGAAGAAAAAAGCAGCGGAAAGTCATCGCATTTTGGTGGAAGTTTATGGTGACCATGCTCCAACTGAGCGAATGCGTCAGACGTGATTTGCACGGTTTATAAGTGATAAGTTTGACTTGGAGGACGAAGAACGTTCCGGACCGCCAAAAAAGTTTCAAGATGGAGAATTGGAGGCTTTACTCGATCAAGATCCCTCACAAACGCAACAAGAACATGCAGATACAGTTGGAATAGCTCAGCAAACCATATCCGATCGTTTAAAAGCAATGGGAATGATCCGAAAGACAGGACATTGGGTGCCGTATGAATTGTAGTCACGAGACGTCGAACGCCGTTTTTTCACGTGTGAACAACTGCTCCAACGGCATAAAAGAAAGGGTTTTTTGTATCGAATCGTTACTGGCGATGAAAAGTGGGTCCATTACGACAATCCTAAACGTCAGGCAACGTATGGATACCCCGACCATGCATCAACATCGACGGCCGCGCGGATTATTCACGGCCATAAGGTTATGCTGTCTATTTGGTGGGACCAGGTGGATGTGGTGTACTATGAGCTGCTAAAACCGAATGTAACCATTACGGGGGACCTCTACCCCCGTAATTGATGCGTTTGAGCCGTTCACTGAAGGAAAAACGACCACAATACATGCAAAGACACGATAAAGTCATTTTGCAGCACGACAATGCTCGGTCGTAGTTGCGAAACAGGTGAAAACATACATGGAAACGCTGGAATAAGAGGTCCAATCCCACCCGCCGTATTCTCCAAGCATTGCTCCGTCCGATTACTACCTTTTTCGATCAATGCAACATAGCCTGGTTGACCAGCACTTCTCCAATTTTGATTAAGTCAAAAATTGGATCGATTCGTAGTTAGCCGACAAACCGGCCGATTATTTCCGCAAAGGGATCCGTGAACTGCCAGAAAGATGGGGAAAAGTTGTGATTAGCGATGGATAATACTTTGAATATTAAATTTTGTAACCATTTTAGCAGAATAAAGCATTAATTTTTGGAAAAAAAAACCAAGAAACTTACCGGTACTACTATTGCAACCCACAGAAAAAAGCGCTGCAGAAAATTACCTAGTTGACCGATCCTTTTCAAACTTTCAGACGATAAAATATAGGAGAACTGGGGGTTAGCCCGGCCCCAAAAGGGAAAGTATTGTTTTGTGAGATTTGAGGGCACATATTGTTATGTTTCCCTCACAGAATCATTGTTTAGAATTGGATCGAATACAGCTCTCTTTTTTACCTTTCGGTATTTTGTTGGAGACAGCCTGCTAAATGACGTGACAGAACAGTTATATTTATTTGTTGAAATAGTTATTGAAAGAAATTTACCTGAAATAATGAATAGGAGTTAAAAATGTGGTGAATTACCTGAAAATTAAACAGGAAATGTAGTGAATTACCTGGAATGAAATGCAGAAATAAATTAGTTAGACTTACCTGCAATGAAAAATAAATAGAATAAAAAGTGTGTACACTTACCTGGATCGAAGAACTCTTATCTACTGCGTCGCCGTTTCGGAGAGTATTACCGAGAAGAAAACTTACCTACGTACTGCATACTTACCCTGAAGTGGTTACCCAGTGATCTTCTTCTGATTTTCTTTGCTGTCGACAGTATGTTTTATGTTTTTGTTATGTATGTTTTTTCGATTTAAATGAATTTAATATGGGTGTATTAAATTCATTCAATATGGGTGTATTAAATTGAATTTAATATGGGTGTACATCATTAGACGGCAAATTTATCCAGCCATTTTTTTTTTGTCTGAGACATCAACAGTGGAAGCAGTAAAACAATCGAGGAATTCAACGAATAAAAGAGGTATGGTTTGCGAGCGAATGCAAAGGTAAATCATGTATTATCAAGCAAACCATTTATCATGACAATGTCATGCGAAAATGCGAAAATGCGAAAACAGAATAGAAACTGAAAGAGGTTGGCCTCGACATCATGCCTCATACAGTATGACGTTGAAATTTGAGTTTTTTGAAAACCGAAAAATACCCTGAAATCAAATTTGGAAAAAAAATTTATGATAAATTTCTTATAATTGCACAAAATCTCAAGGTTTACTGTTATCTCGAAGTTTTTTTTGCAAAAAAAAAATTTCTGTGCTCGATCGTGTTTTCGTCTGAAAAGTCGATTTTTGGTAAATAAAAATAAAAATTTAAATGCAATTTTAAGACATTTGATACAAAAAATAAAAATTCGGGTGGCCTTCCGGTCAAACATTCACCATTGCTATTGAAAACATACTTGTTGGCATGTTTTTCAGTTTTTTAGCTTTACTTATTGGTTCATACACCGTTTTCGCCACGAAATTGTTGGAGTGAATCCTTCGCTTCTGGTTTACCTAGAAATTCTGGATGGGGCGCATCTAGGGGAGGTTCGGAGGGTTGGCGGACTTCGGAATAACATCTATCTTCAAGTGATTCATCTCCTCCAGTGACTTTTTCGTGTTATGGGCGGGGATCAATACCGTCCTCATCCGGATGATATTTTTGGACGAAAGAGGCAACTTCCGTCAGTCGTTTTGTGCTGTAAATCTTCTCGTTCACCGCTTCGCCAGGTTTTTGTTCAATGCTTTCATTCTTCTCCAGAAATGTAAGGATATTATGGATACCGGAACGGGCAAATCCGGCGGACTCAAAGTACTTGACGATGTCCACTTATTTCGCAAAGGAATTGAGCTCCCAGTACGCACATACCATGGAGCGCAGTTGCTTTACTGTCATGACTTACGCAGTTCAACCAATGGCGCTGTCAAAATTTGTTTGAAAACTCACGGGTTACTATGATTGACGTGATCTCATCAGCAGGTGTTTAGGTGAACGCATGAAAAATTGGTAAAATTCGTCCTTTTTTTAATGCAAGCGTTATCAAACAATTGGTTTTGCTAGACACAGGCTGAAATATCACTGTTCAAAATGAGTTTCAATATTAAATACTTTGAATAACTTTGTTTTATTTAGATATGTTTGAGCATCACACTGAAACCAACAAGTACTTTCCGGACAAAACGACGCTTTAACTCCTATTTGGAGACACATCAGTTCAACCCTTTATAAGGCCGTGGAAAGTTGGCAACGAATCGACTCCAACTTCAGAGAACATACTACTTAAAAGAGGAATAACACATATTCACTGCCCGTTAACCCCAACAACACTGTTTGCCGCTGTCATGTAAATCTTTATTGCGCCTTTTATTATGCTAAAATCAAAACAAGATCTCTAATGCAGCGAAAAAAAAGTTTTTTTTTAGCATTTATAGCAATCCAAACAAAAATTGGAGTATTGCCAGATTCCTTTAGAAGTTTTTAAGGTAGAACTACGTCTTTCATGAAGGGTGCCAAATCAGAAAACAGGTCACGTTTTTATGAAATAAAGTTAACGTTAATAACTATTTTTACCACGAACGGATTTTGGCGAATTATACTCCAAACAAATCGGAAAAACCCTAAGAATTGTGTGATATATTATACATTACAATCCCGTAGTCTGTATATGGTTACACAATTGTGTGAGGAATCATCAAGCTAGGCTATCGTCAACTCACCAAGACAATAGATGTTCTGGAATTTTGTCACTGATTTGGTTTCGCATGACGGTAGGAAAACTATGTCTATAAAGGAAAGTGAAGCTAATCTAGACTGGCAATATTAACATTGCAAGGGCTTCTGTTGAGAAGAGCGCAAAACGGAGATAAATGTGTGTATATTTAGTTGCTTCAAGCAATCGATATATGGATATTTGTGTGCGTACGTGTGTGCTTCATAACCCGTACGTAAAAATAGAGCATCTTCACTACGCTGAAACCCCATTTGTATCTGCTCCCGTGTGCATTGGCCCTGTAACGATGCAACAATAGCCTTTTTTTTATGCTAATGATAGTCGTAATGATAAATATAAACAAGGAGGGGAAATAGCGGGAGGGAAATATTTACGCTAGGGTATTGGTAAAGAATCTCTGCTGTAGCAAATATTCAGCCTTTTTCCAAGCAGTTAACATTGTTTGTTTTCTGTCATCAATGCATTGAACTGACGCTATGGTGAAGCAGGTGTTAAGGTTGTGCACCAAAACATTATTTGGTGAATACCAAGTTATTCAATAAATTATATTAAGTTATTAATTTATTTGGGTTCACGTGACAGTTGCAAAACTGCTTTCAAATAGGATTGCATTTGCGCTATTCTTGATCATAATGAAGCAGTGCTACTTTTTCGAGGTTGTTGAGATTAACAGATAGAGTTTATTTCGTTTATTTTGTCACCAAGAAAGAAAATGTCGTTCTGAAATTTTGTATGTGATTTGGTTTCGCTTGCCAGTAGCAAAACTTTCTCCACTAAGGATGACAGCATATTATAACATATATCGTATCTCGGACATGTATTGTTCTGCTAGCACAAGAATGAATCATCAAACAATTATCGTCAAATGATTCTACAATGAAAAAACATTTCAGGGCGACCAAACTGGTAGAATGGTTATTTCAAAATTTTCGTAACACTTTAAAATAATATCCGCAGTTATAAACAAGCGACTACAACGTAATTCTACGTCAACAATGCGGCCGTGTCTTAAACACAACCTCCTGTGATTTTTTGGTTAAGTAACATATTGAAATATTATTTCAAGTGCAACGAAAAAAAAAATTTTTGTAGGTGGCAATATAGTTGCCACGGCCTTATAACAGGAGTAAAGTGTGAAATTTATTCATTTATTTACTTATAGGGTTTGTCCGATTTGGGGTGTTTTTACGCAACTAGTAAATGCAAATCGATTTTTCTTCATGAAAATCACATATAATCGATACGAGTTTGGGTTTGTTGAAAAGCCCCAAGTCTCTAGTTGCTACCATAAGGTGTTGAAATTATTCAATTTTTGATGTTTTTTAACGATTTTCCTCAAAGAGGAATTATGATCACGGTTTGACCACCTCTGATCATGGTTTGCTCAAAAAATGATCATGGTTTGTCCGGCTTTAGAAATCACCATTTTTGAATGAAAACATTCGAATTCTCAAGTAGATATTGCATTTATCATTGCTTGAGTTTACTGTCAACATATTGATCCATTCATGATTTAGGCTTTCTTCAGAAAATTGCATTTTCTTGGGCATTTTAAAAGTGTTCACCTCAAGACACTCAACATAAAGAACTTTATTTCTGCTATGCGCGAAGGACACAATAAACAAACTGCAGCGCGCCAAGCGGTTACCATAGAAATCATGTGGACAAAACAACATTATTGAATTGGACAACTCATGATCAGAATTGAGTTCATCAAAACGCATTAATTTGATGGTTTAACTATGTAAATCTGATACAAATGGTGTGCAAGAATGATGTATACAATATTTGTAAGAGTTATAATCCAGATTCATACCTTTTTTTTTATGTGCGAAATAATCATCTGGTGATTGATTAAAAGTTAGTCCGAATGAGGGGCGCATTGACACCAATAGATGGTATATTTTATAATCCTTCAAATCATGTGATTCCGTAAAAATATACTATGAAACTACTGTATTTTTTTTTTTAATTCGTTTATTTTTACAGGCTCAGTTACTTAAGTTTAAAGGAGCCGAATTCTTAAATATAATTTTAAAACTATATATATAAACAATTTTCTTACATCTATGGTTAGTAAGGTGGAAAACCGATTACTCGCGGTGTACTCGAGTTTAGGAGGGTGACATATTTTTAGGAGAAGGATGGGATATAAGGAAATTGTAACAATGTTGATGAACACTCAATTTATAAATCTATTCGTATATCTATAGTGTATTTACATTTCAACTTATTCTACTATTTATAGCAAGGGGACGAATTACCCGCAAAGGAAGGAAAGGAGGGTATAAGGATGTAGGGGCAATCACACACGAAGATCTATAACTTTAAGGAAAACATATATATGGGACATGTAATCAAGGTCTAACCGAGCCAACACATCTCTCACCGGCACATTGGGCTGTCTTCCTCGGGCCCGAAGGGAGTTTTTTAAATTCGATCTGGCGACCAGATACACCTCGCACGACCAAACAATGTGCTCGATGTCGTGATAACCTTGGCCACAAACGCAGAGATTGCTGCTGGCAAGATTGAAATGGAAGAGTAGTGCATCTAACGAACAGTGATTGGACATGAGTCGGGAGAAGGTGCGGATAAAGTCCCGACTCAAGTCTAGACTTTTGAACCACGGTTTGAGGCTAACCTTAGGGATAATCGAGTGAAACCACCGGCCCAATTCATCTTCATTCCACTTGCGTTGCCAGTTAGCGATGGTATTTTTGCGGACTAAAGAATAAAATTCATTGAAGGCGATTTTACGCTGATAAATATCGCCTTCAATTGCACCTACCTTTGCTAATGAGTCAGCCCTCTCATTACCCGGAATGGAGCAATGTGAAGGGACCCAGATAAAGGTAATGACATAACAGCGTCTGGATAAAGCACTCAAAATTTCTCGTATTCTCTCAAGGAAGTACGGCGAGTGCTTTTCCGGCCTCACTGAACGGATAGCTTCGACAGAGCTAAGACTATCCGTTACAATGTAATAGTGTTCAATAGGTCGTGAGGCGACGCTGTCCAGCGCCCAATGAATTGCTGCCAATTCAGCAATATACACTGAGCAAGGATTCTGAAGACTGTGTGAGGTGCTAAAAAATTCGTTGAACACTCCAAATCCTGTGGACTCGTTTATAGTGGACCCATCAGTAAAGTACATATTATCGCAATTGATACCCCCATACTTTTCATCGAAGATCGTTGGAGCGATCCTCGATCGTTGGTAATCTGAATATCCATGGATATCTTGCTTCATGGACAGATCAAAATGCACAGAGGAATTGATGTAGTCAGGGAAACAAACACGGTTGGGAATATACGAAGAAGGATCAACCTGCATGGAGATGAATTCATGATATGAACTCATGAATCCGGAGTGAAAATTTAGCTCGATCAGCTGCTCAAAATTTCCGATCACCAATGGGTTCATGACCTTACACCGGATGAAGAACCGAAGAGATAATAAATTGAAGCGATCTTTTAGTGGGAGTAGGCCTGCCAAAACCTCGAGGCTCATGGTATGCGTTGAGGGCATACATCCCAACGCGATACGGAGACAAAGATACTGAATTCGCTCGAGTTTAATGAGGTGTGTTTTGGCAGCTGATTGAAAACAGAAACTGCCATACTCCATCACTGAGAGAATAGTTGTTCGATACAACATTATAAGATCTTCTGGGTGGGCTCCCCACCAGGTGCCGGTAATTGTACGGAGAAAGTTTATTCTTTGTTGGCATTTTTTACTCAGATACCTAATATGGGCCCCCAAGTACATTTGGAGTCGAACCAGACCCCAAGATACTTGAATGACATAGCATGAGTGATCGGTTTACCCAAAAGTTGAAGCTTTGGTTTTGCTGGTCTATGCTTCCTAGAAAAAACCACCATCTCTGTTTTCTCCGTGGAGAATTCGATCCCTAGCCCAATGGCCCAGGTTGAAAAATTGTTCAAAGTATCTTGTAAGGGTCCTTGCAGGTCGGATTCGTTTGGTCCTACGACAGACACCACTCCATCATCTGCAAGTTGTCTTAGGCTGCAATTTTGTGTAAGGCAATTGTCGATGTCGCTTACATAGAAGTTGTACAAAAGGGGGCTTAAACATGAGCCCTGGGGGAGGCCCATGTAAGAGACCCGACTTACTGCCGAATCTCCGTGAGAGAAGTTCAAATGTTTCTCACAAAGCAAGTTATATAACATATTATTCAATAGAGGCGGCAGACCCCGAGAGTGTAATTTGTCCGACAAAACCTCTATTGAAACAGAATCGAAGGCCCCCCTTTACGTCCAAGAATACTGAAGCCATTTGTTTTTTTTCGGCGTAAGCCATTTGTGATATCTCCGACCTCTCTATTTGATATCTCCGACCTCTCTATTTGAATTAGACATCAAGAGAGATAATCATTGCAAGGAGGGGCCATGTTTGCATCAATTGTTGCAAAATTGTCTTTAATACTGGAAGCATTGAGATGACAAGGGTTCTGATGGAGTCAGAAACATTAAAACACTTGAAGATTTGGTCCAAAAGGTCAGACAACTTTATAAATCCCGATTGGGAAGTTGAACTGGACGGAATAACAGGGACAGTTGGGGTTTTTGATGTCCCCTCGAGTTCTGGGCCATTCGAAGGTGAATTATTCCCACGGAAACCAGGAGGAACCTGATTTTGCTTGTCCGCTGCACTCGATTTTTTAGGCATGCTAACAGGGGGTATCACCGGAGGGGCTTGTCCTTGAACTTTGGGAGTGGTCACATTTTTGCGCCGGGGATTCCCTTGGAAAATGAACGGTGTGCCCCCGTTAGCTGTGTCCGCTTCTATTTCGTCAACGGGCAACGTGGCGAAGACATTTTGTGTGTTGATTGGTTGTTGTTGTTGGGCCAGTGGAGAAGCGCCCTTTAAAATATCCGCAAAAGTGCGTTTCGAGCGTTCCTTCAAAGAGCGCTTCTGTTTCTCCCAGCGACTCTTGTAATTTTCACTAACTGAGAGCTCGTGTGGGGATCCTCCGCAATATGGACATTTCTGCTCAGTCGCACTGCAGGATTTCCCCTCATGTTGCTCTCCGCAAGTGGCACAGCGCTCCTTGTTGGCACAATAATCCGAAGTGTGACCAACTGACTTGCATTTGTTGCAAGTCATGGGCTTTGGCACGAAGAGTCGCACAGGTAGTCTCAATTTGTCCACCATAACGTAGTCAGGGAGGGCGGCACCAGCAAAGGTGACTCGAAACGAGTCGGACGGCGTAAATTTAGTTTGGTCCCCATCATGGGAAAGTTTCCCGAGTTGGCGACAGTCCAAGATTTTCACTTCCATTGAGGGGAGCTTCTTGAACTTGCCTTTTCCTTCTGCTTTTGTTTGTTCGCTCGTCAGACCCGTTTCAGTTATCACCCCCTCAATTTCTACGTTATGGGAGGGTATAAATGTTCGATATTCGAGAGTGAAATGTTGATCAGCAACAATCTCGTTTGCGTGTTTCCGTTCATTCACGACAACTCGCAATTTGTTCGGTCTAACCCTGCGAATTTCAGATACAGAAGTGTATCTGGCCAGATCTTTCATGATCTGAATCACGTTAAGGTTTTTTCCTTTCGGTTTTGGCCGAAGGAAAACAACCCAAGGGCCAGTTCCAGGTGCATCTTCTGGATAAACTCTGACACGTGGAGCGGAGACAACAGAGGGGGAAGACGAGGACGAGGACGAGGATGAGGATGAGGACGAGGACGAGGATTGGGTTGGATCGGAAGCATCAGAAGGGGGAAGCGAAATCGATGATGGGAGAGGGGGAGTGGAAGTAACAATGGGTTGAGAAGGGAGGCTTGCAATTTTCTTAGAGGGGGGCTTGGTAGGATGAGCGGATTCGTCCCCAGAAGAATTATCTTCCTTATGAGGGACTCGTTTATGTTTTTTCCCAGATCTTATATGAGATTCATTATCGGAGATCTCCATCTCTGGAGATCCTCCACTATTCTCCATTTTACAAAAATTTCTGTCTTATTTCTAAATTATTATTGATTTTAACAATAATCTTAAAAAAAAATAGCAAAAAAAAAAAAATTATGATAATAATATCAAACAATGAACAAATGAATTGAATAATAATATTAATAATAAATATGTGTACCTTAATATATAAGTTGTTCCAATAATGCGCTCTACTGCCCTAATCAGGGAGAGACAGAGGCTACGCGCTACGGAGACAACACAATAGCGCAAGAATAGCTTACGCAGCCACGTGATGATGAATCCCGTTTGCGACAGTCACGCGATGGCGATCCCGTTATGCCGAATCAGTTCAACAGCCGCAATCCGGCTCGCTGCAAGAGCGCTGCTTCCTTTGTTCCTTCGTTCCACTTTACAAAAGGTCAATTCGAAAGCGGACAGCAATGACCTTCACTCGTACCAATAGCACAATAGCAAAAGTGGCAACGCACAATACCGACACTGAACTTTACTCGTCAAGAGTTGGATAGCGAATGAAAACTACTGTAATTGATGAAAAAAAAAACAATTTTATGTATATGTTTTGAAACATTCGGATACCTGATTTGACAAAGGTGTGCTGAATTAGAGCATTCTAAAAAGCGGACAAAACATTATCATATTTTCGACTAGACAAACCAAAATCATTTACTTCACTTGATAGGTGCTGAGATACAAGAGGCTGAAAACCATTCGTTCCTCGATTAGCACCAATTCATAATTTCATTTTATGTTCAATTGAATGCCAATGTTTTGAATAGTTCTGACCGTTGCAAAACCACCTTTGTTTCGAAACCGGAAACCGTGCACCACCGTGCTTCCCAGTGTTTGGTGGAACAGATAGCAATTTCGGACTGAGCGTGGGGGCTGAATTCCACGTAGAACGATTTCATTTAGTACATTCCTGTGTTCGGCGGCTTTGATGCAAATTTTAAGCATCTCCAGATCGATGCTAAATTGTTTGATAATTTAGTTCAGATAGCTGTCAAGAGCAATCATCATTTCAAAGCAAGCTTCTCCATGCTCTATTAATTATGCATAAAGGGTGTGTCACATCAAATTGCATCACGGAAAAAACGCTGTAGAAATTTAATTTTTAGGAATTATATTTTCAGTTTTCGCTTATAATCAGATAAGAGTGTATAGATCACGTTGGCCATGCTTCACTGTCAATTTTTCGTAAATTTGGAAAAATGTCGTCGAACGAAAAAGAGCGTCGTGAATTAATCCTGTGCACTCATTTCGAGAATCCGGAGTTGTCACATCGGGACATCGGTAAGATGCTGGGAATCGTCCAATCCACGGTCAGCAGAATACTAAAACGATACTTCGAGAACCTAACCATCGACCGGAAGGTGAAGAACGGCAAAAATGGATGCTCCGTCAGTGAAAAAGATCACAAGCGCGTAGTTAAGCAGTTTAGACGTGATCCGAGAAGTTCGGTCCGGGATGTCGCCAATAAGCTGAATTTGTCAAGTTCATTCGTCCAGCGGACCAAGCAGCGGGAGGGCCTGCGTACATACAAGGTTCAGAAGGCTCCTAACCGCGACGAAAGGCAAAACATGTTGGGGAAGACGCGAGCCCGGAAGCTGTACACCGAAATACTGACGAAGCCGCAAGCGATCTGTTCTTGCGGAAAGCGGAGCGCCCCCTTCGTGATGACCGGCACGGTAAACGGGCAGGTTTACCTTAAGGAGTGCCTACAGAAGCGCTTACTACCACTATTGAAGCAGCACGAGGGCCCGACCATCTTCTGGCCGGATCTCGCTTCGTGCCACTATTCAAAGGACGTGTTGGAGTGGTACGAAGCCAACGGGGTCACCAAAGGGTGCCAAAGGAAATGAACTCGCCCAACGCGCCGGAGCTTCGCCCAATAGAGAAATATTGGGCGATTATGAAGCAGGCCCTCCGGAAGAACCCAAAAGTTGTCAAATCGGAGGCGGACTTCAAGAGAAAATGGATTTCTGTTCAAAAAAAAAAAAAAAACTACAACCTGACGTTGTACAGAACCTTTTGGACGCGGTAAAGAGGAAGGTGCGAGCATACGGGCTTGGGCTTGAAGTGTGAATAAAAAGAGAATGCCAAAAGTTGTTTAATAGTTTTTATTTTACTGTCTAAAATTTTCAAAAGGATCGGTCTACTGGGCGAATTTCTACAGCGTTTTTTCCGTGATGCAATTTGATGTGACACACCCTTTAGTAGCTTAAACAGGAATCGGTTCTTGGCTTTCTCATCGGTCAGAGAGCACCGTCGTTTGATGCACTTCTAGGATATCTTTATCCTCCCCTCGCATTCCTCATGGCTTCGCGTATAATGGTAGTGCACTCAATGTATCGTTCTCCGCAAGTAGCAATGCTTGTTAGGGGATGAGATAAGTCTCTTTGTTGGTAATGGTTCAAATTAGTGCCATCTCCTGGTACGGAAAATCACGTTTCCCACCTCATCTATTTTGATCCGCATATCACACGTTAACAGATATTCACGTGCACCCACGATTCGTGGGTGGAAATAGTTCCGGTCAGTGCTTATTCGGATGTTTGAATGTGACCTTCCCACGTTTATTGATTCACATCGTTTGGAACAATTGACCCTAATCAAAACTCGATTTTATACCTAGTGGATATTGATTTCAACGCGAAAGTGATTACTTTTATGAGAACAAGACGGGAGCCGGTCTCCCTCTGATGTTGAACACAATTGAACCATCCGAGTGGAAGATTTCTTCCTGTTCTTTCAAAACAAAAGCAAACCGCTCGAAACAGGACGATCCATAAACGATAGAGATCAATGTGAGCGAAGATGACTGGCGCTTGCGGAAAATCCGGAAAAAAAGAAAGCAAAGATAAACACCCTCCGATATAAAGCCGTCGGGGGGAATGAAACCAGAATTCAATATCGTTACGGCTTTTCTTTTTCCCCAGGTCCTGTGTTGGTTCGGATCGGGTCCAGCGTATTTTCTTCCTTCCTCGTGACCTCGTGAGTGTTTAACACACAACATGTTATGTATGGTATACAAAGACAACACAAACAGGTTTTGGCTTAGTGTTGTTCAAACGAGTAGAACTGATTCCGTTCGGTCTATCCATGTCTTCACAAGCCATCGAATACTACGAAGTTGTTTTTCGCTGACTTTGAAGGTGCAAACAATTTCGGTTATCTGAGATTACGCTCAGACTTTAAGTCTAATCCCCAGGTTTTAGAGGAAAGCTGAGAAACCAGATAGAATTCAGCAGAAAGCTTGTACCCTCGATCGAAGCGAGTGTAAAATTATCGTCCGAATAAATCAAAGTCAACAAAAAGACAGCAAAAACCCTATTTCCCCCCTCAAACTTCGTTCGTATCAATCGCTCGAATCGAGCGAGCAACACCGGCCTCCCTCCCGCACATAAGAAGTGGGTAAATATTGACGTTTATTACATCCATATTGGGTGTAATATACCTGTAGAGCCAGCCCGATTTGAGACCAGAATCGGCTGGCAGCGAACCGCGTGCCTCGGGAGTAGTTGTGATTAGTGATGTCTGGTAACCATTCGATTAATCGAAATTTTTCTACAAAAATCGATCAGCAATCGAACAAATACTGTGCCACCGACAATCGAAGCGAATTTAATATTAATTAATTACATCCCTATACAGAAGTCTTTGATTTCTATATAGGGATGTCACTCTACAAAAAATGTAATTAAAAATCAAGGGATTTCAAAAGCATATTACGAATAATCGTTATTATATTATATGTTATATTATATACCATTAGCTAGGAAATTTATTCAGCGTTATTTTTTATTATAACACAAATAGTGAAGATGGTAAAACAAGGAAACAATTCAGCAAAAAAAGAAGGAACCTTGGTAGAGAACCGTTCACGAGCGGTACGAACGAACTAGTTCGCTAAAAAGGTTGAACGAAGTATGGCGTATGGCGAACGACCATACAAACTGAATTTTAAAGAAGAAGGAGTTTTTCTTTCTCCAGTAGTTAAAAAAATCCATACAAATTTGAAAATTTCTTATCTAATCTAACGATATCAATGTCAGGACATGAGTAGCTATGAATCTACCTATGTTTATTGGGTTCCAGCTATCAGCTGAACGAAAGAGCGAAAGAACGGCCCAGAAGAGCTTGTTCATTTGGGTTAACAGTTAACGACTGAGCCGATCATCAAAGTAAACCGCTTCGCACATCTCTACTCAATGAGCTGATTTCCTTATAAGTTCTCACTTTTTTTTTGTGACCGGCAAGGTGAGACGATAAATATGAGGAATTATTCTACATTTATCGATGGTGAGCACTTATCAGCATCAAAGAGGAGGAGATGAAAGAACTGACAGAACTAAACTGGCTGCCAATTGAGAGGTTCAAAAGGGTTTACTTACGCATACCAGTTTGAGAGATCTTATCAAGAACTGCTAATTTTTTTGGATGTCACTAACGTTCCCTTTAGCCTTCTCAACGTAGGTGTTACTTGCGTCAATTTTATTAGTTGTACTTGGTTGAGATTTCTATGCCGCATAGTACGCCTTGAATGTATTCTGGAGTGGCAAGCTCTAGAATACGCGTGATCACATCAAGAACCATCAAGAACTACTAATGATTACATTTGGTCAGCTGCACTTTCCCAAATACACTCATCCATTCCGCTTTCTTTCTCTATAAACAAGCAGCAACCATTGAGATCAGTTCACTACAGAATCCACACAAATTTTACAAGTGAGCGCTCACGGTCATATGATATGTAATCTGCATCGCCTGGTGATATAATTATTACGACCCACCACAGCAAATGTTTCAGACAAGGATAATATCACTGAGGCACCTAGCTATTTAAATTTAAGTTTAAGAATGCACTGTAAGATGATTACTTCTTATCGTATTCAGCTCAATTGAACAAATAAAAGAAAAAAAGGGACCGATCGATTAATATTTCTGTAGGGAGGGTTTTATTAATAAGGATTTTTATGTATCAGGAGTACCGGTAAGTTTTTTGGTTTTTTTTCAAAAAATAATGCTATATTCTGCAAAAAAAGGTTACAAATTTAATATTCAAAGTATTGTCCGTCGCTAGTCACAACTTTTTGCATCTTTCTGGCAATTCACGGGTGCTTTAGTGGAAATAATCGGCCGGCTTGTCGGCTAATCACGAATCGATCCAACTTTTCCAATTTTTAATTTCATCAAAATTGGCGAAGTGCTGGTCAACCAGGCCATGTTGCATCGATCGGAAAAGGTAGTAATCGGACGGAGCAATGTCTTGAAAATACGGCGGGTGGGATAGGACCTCCCATTTCAGCGTTTCCAAGTATGTTTTGACCGGTTTCATGACATGCGACCGAGCATTGTCGTGCTGCAAAATAACTCTATCGTGTCTTTGTTCGTATTGTGGCCGTTTTTCCTTCAGTGCACGGCTCAAACGCATCAACTATCATCGGTAGAGGTCGTAATGGTTTCATTCGGTTTTAGCATACCCAGCTGGTCCCACCAAAGAGATAGCATAACCTTCTGGCCGTGACTATTCCGCGCGGCCGTCGATATTGATCCATGGTCGGGGTATCCATACGTAGCCCGACGTTTAGGATTGTCGTAATGGGTCCAGTTTTCATCGCCAGTAACGATTCGATGCAAAAAAACCTTTCTTTTATGCCGTCGGAGCTGTAGTTCCCACGTGAAAAAATGGCGTTCGACGTCTCGTGGCTTCAATTTATACGGCACCCAATGTCATATCTTTCGGGTCATTCCCATTGCTTTTAAACGATCGGATATGATTTGCTGAGCTACTCCAAGTGTATCTGCAAGTTCTCGTTGCGTTTGTGACGGATCTTGATCGAGTAAAGCCTCCAATTATTCATATTCAAACTTCTTTGACGGTCCGGATCGTTCTTCGTCTTCCAAGTCAAACTTCCCATTTTTAAACCGTGCAAACCTGAAACGTTCGCTCTGTTGGAGCATGGTCACCATAAACTCCCACCAAATTGCGATGACTTTCGGCAGCTTTTTCCTTCATATTGAAGTAATGGACGGACACTCCCAAACACTCTCGTTGGTACGAAATTCGACATATTCGAAATGGCAAAAAAACTATGTGGTTTACGCTTCAACTTTTTGACATATACTGAAAAAGACGTGTAATGACAGTAGCCTTCCAATGAATGTCTGGAAATTTGATTCACTGGAATAATAATCAATTTACGCCATCTGTCAACATAAATACAAGAAAACCAGGTAATGTCGAGCTTTTCATGTTAATGTTAGAATATCTATCTGATTTTATGAATATCTCAATGAGTTTATTATTGAAAATAGAAATTATTATTGATTAATGGTTCCGGATTTTTGCAACCACTAAAACTTTTATAACCCGTTTGAAGTTCAGTTCGGTTCATATAACAACAGTTTTTGTAGGGAGTTTGGGGTTTTGAATGCATAAAATTTACGTACGAACAATTCTTAATTCAAAAGCAATTGTCGTCAAAGTTCTACGTCAAGTTTCCGTCCGTACCTCTCGGCTCAGGCCTTTCTCCTTTTTAGATGTGTTTTGATTATATTGATTTGTCCATGTAATGTCTCATTCCACCTCACAAACACTTCGATCTGCATGTCTTGTCAGTGGACTTTTGCTTTGTAATTCGTCATATCGCGTTGAAGGCACTAACTTAACACACACATACCTTTTGGGAAGTGTTCTCTGTATTTTTATGGTACAACAAATATACTTCTAAAAGCAACACTATGAATGAGATTTGACTTTCAAGTACCGAATACGTGTTCTATATAATACAGAACACTTTTTTGACCTTCCTCAACTAACAACTATATCTTCGTTGATAGTCGCTAGGGAAGCACGCTATAGAGGCGACTCTATGGGCGGCGAATATTATACTAACATTCCTTCTCTTCCCCTGATGGCTGTAAGAACGTGGCCGGCGTCGTTATTGACCATTTATAGCTCGGATCACCGAAACTTGCATTTGTTTTTGAATTTTGTGTGCGATTTGATTTTGTATGCCAGTAGCGAAATTCTTTCCATCAAGGATGACCGGTGCGCTTATCGAGACTGGCAATATTAACAGAAAGATTTTGCAGTGTTCTAAAATTATATCCAAAGTTATAAACAAACGACTTGAAAAAAAAATAACAGCGTAGTCCTACGTCAATAATGCGGTCGTGTATTAGACACAAACTCCTACAATGTTTTATTAAACAAAAATTTGTCTGATGATGATTTTATTTTCAAAAATGGTGAATTTTCGTGAAAATGCTAGGAAATGTATAACCAAATGGTTTACACTTTGACGTCCGCCCGTTTCGTAAAAAAATATTCGCTTGACACCGGCAGCGGTAATTCGGATTACTTGGCTTGTTGCCACCCGTTCTTGACATTTAGATTATACATTGTTAAGTTTTACTAATCTCATCGTTTGTTTTTATATGTTTTCAACCCTTTTCCCCTACTTTAATGAAATTTTGAAGATATACACACGTAAATATTACAATCCTGTCAATATTCCCCCTACTATATGTCCATGCGAGTAATCATCGAAAAAATGTTTTACTTTTCGGTCTGTTTTAATTTTAGTAAAAACATTGAAAAACATTCGGCCGATTAATTCGGAAAACAGTTTATTGAAATGCAAGAAGCTGCAATTTAGTATTGAGAAACATGAGTTTTGTAGGTATAATTGAAGTTCTTCTTAATATATCCGTATTCCCCCCCCTCCCCTCTACTTATAAAAACATAAAACATGTTGGCGTGTGTAATTATCGTTACCTATACAAAACCCCAACAGAATGCAAACGCTACTAAAGTGCTGTCACCGGCCGCTGAGATGCTATGCGCACGTAACCACTGTAGTGTCGCCGGACGCCATAGGGTTAAGAAAGAGTCAAGACTACGCGTCCAATTTTTGAATACATTTCGCAATATTGAAGAACATTTCATCAACTGCCTAGAATCGCAACCGGGTGTTAGCGGAGAGGATCAACAGAGGAGAAACAGTGGCACGAAATTTTCTCAAGAAAGGTCCCAAATAAGGCATACGGAAGAAAAACAGAGACAACTCCAAGATTTTTAACCGGGGCCGGAACCACATTATATAGCTTGGTGAGACTGGAAAGCTCAATGCATCGGGAATCAAGCAGCAACTTGACCTTTCGAAATGATCTAAAAAGGCGAAGAAACCTAACCTTACTCCAAGGCACGTACAGGCGAGATTGACATTTGCGAAACAACACATGAACTGGAAAGCGAAGATGGGGAATGAGGTGATTTTTGTTCGATGAAAAAAAGTTTAATCTTGGTGGCAGAAATGTGTTCCACATTCCACGAAGAATGCTGGATAATCTGATTGATTCAATGCCCAACCAAATTTATGAATGGATTCTGAAAAAACCAAACCAATCAAATATTGAATTTATTGAACAATCGAAAATTGGATTGGGACATTAGGTAGTGAAATTTACTTGATATCTCTAACAGATTTATATTTAGAAAAATCTAATTTATGGGACCCCAACAGTTGAAATAGATGGGTGCGCTTATACGAATTTCACGCACTGTATTAGTATAACTAATTATTTCTCTGAGTGAGGCGATTAATCGTATCGAATAACAAACAGTAACAGAGACGCATGAGCCTACGGCTGGAAAAATAAAGATAAAAAAAAAATAAAAAGACTGGTGGGTAATGTCGTTTCTGCGTTTGGACAATGCTTGACATTTCACAACTATTCGATTGTTTATCTCAAGAAAAATAATTTGTTATTTATTGTGATAGATGCGTAGAAATATTTTCAATCAACTAATGTAAACATCCATGCGATCCATTTTAGAAATGCTCGAGTTATAATCGCTCGAAATCTTTCATTTTTTCCCACCTGTTCGGTGCCTATATTGCCATTTTATCCCCCTATATTTTCCGGTTAGACGAAGTCCTACGTCAAAAAAAAAAACAAACGGCTGTAAATTATTCGATTAGTTCATGAACGATTAATATCAAAAATCGGACATCACTAGTTGTGATAACAGCAGTGGCAAAAGAGGTCTTATATTTCTTGGTTTCGTGGAAAATCACAGAGCCTGGGTGTAAACAGAGACGACGGAAGCCTTTTCAGTACATCTTAAAATTGCTACCCGAGTTTCTGGGGCCGAAAAAAACGACTCCGCACTTTTTGCTCCACAGCTCCAGTGAATCACTAATTTCACTGATTTTCTAATTTCTTGGAAACCTCTCCAACGGGGGGTAGTGATATTGTTGATGTTACAATTTCCCCTCCGCTACTCTTGTTACACTCCAGATATGTACCGAGAATGTGAGTCCCGAAGGAGACCTTTCTGAAGATTTGCCCAACAATGTGTGCGCGCTCCTTCGCAGCAAAAATGGAAGCTTGCGAAGAATGCGTCCCTTTTTTCCAATTTTGGGCCAATGTGTTCCGGGTGCGGGGTGGAGGATGCGGGAAAATGTTTCCAAGTACTTAGACTTACCTTTTCTTGTGTGCTTCAGTTTGAGGAGCCGCCGCGTCACACATGGGAGAGGAGGATTGAGAGCGCTGGAAAAAAGAGGCGCACATCCAATGCGGAATGTTTTCGCTGAATATTTCAACATGGCATTGCTTGATTTACTTGTTTGGGAAATGAAAATAAAAAATGCGAAAGCTCTCGTTATGTTTGTTATCCGCACGATTGTCAAAAGCCAGCTGCGATGCGATGCTTGGGGAATTGGTAGCGTACTCTTTGCCATTCTTGGCGTTTCGGTTGTTGTGTCGAATGGAACTAGAAGGATGGTAAACATCGTAGATTAAAGAGAACAAGATTCAATTTCATTTAGCATAACATTTTGGTAACCATACGTGAAGATATGCGGGAAACTACCAACGTTTATGATAACAGACACGACAGCGCGCTGGAATTGCATAGAGTTATTAATTCATTGTGTTTATATTTGTTGTCAATCATTCAAAAATATTGGTTGTATTTCAAATTTTAAATCAAGACGACACGCCATTCTGTGTATTTCTGATCATTCCTTCTATAAAAAATCTCCGTACAGATGAACTACTTCATGGATGACTATTTTACAGATAACATTATCACATCTCTTCAAAGAGGAGAAAGTAAAATAGTCTATAGCAACCTCGATTATCCGCGAAAGCGTGTTCTAGTAATTTTACAGACCTTTTTTTATGACAGATATGACATGGGAAAAACCTCCCTAGAAAATTTTACAATATCTTGCAACAAAACATTGACGCACCCCTTGTTATTGATGTTGCCTTATGTCAAAACCATGATGGTAGAGTTAACAGGTGGCTCGTAATTTACACTATTTAGAAAAGACGTATGAGGAATGGCAAGACGAAAAGTTTGGATTTGTTTATGTTATTACTTACGTTGGTATGGTTACATTTGATTTCGTCGAAGGTATTTGAAGCAGTATAATAAATAAACAGTTGTCGTTGAAAATAGTAACCTAGTAACCTTTATGCATATGCTTCCGCCAGCTGGCTCGGCTAATGTGATATTATTTATTCAAAGAATGCTTTGATCGTGGTACCGCCACTGGGGCATAATTTGCAGCTTTGTTTTTTCGTGCTGGTTCATAACGGCAATCAACCGTGCCGGCGAAACTGTAGTCAATGTTTAGTGTTGTTTGGATACCATCTATGTAAATAAGTTCAAACTTACGAGATACGTCTGAACGGCGATTCTGACATTACGTTTTACCTTCCACTTCACTTACCTTGGTCAAAACTATTTGTACGCTCTATTTACATTCGATTCAAGCTGGGCTTCAGTTGCTTATCGTTGAAAAGAATGTTAGTAGTTGAATCAATCATGGCTGGTAAAAAAATTTCAATTTGCTGCAAAATGGAGCAAATGGTCAAAGTACCTGAAGCTAATAAAAAATACATCGGTAACCATTCGATCCATCGAAGATAGCTTTCAGTATCCGACCGTACAATTAGCCGCGGGATCAGAGAAACTGGATTGCAGAGCTTGAGCCGGAGTAGGAAACATGGTTCAAATCAACGGCATAATGACAGCTGACGCCTCCATTTACACCATCAAATGAAAATCTTCGTGAATCCGTTGAAAAAACCAGCGTAGGCTAAAACTTCATTTTCCAACATAAGAATGTTCTCAAACGTACTGCCAAAAAACGAGGGCTTTTTTCCAGTCATGGCGCTGCCATACAAATGAAACACAAATTTCTACATTACTCGAGAATTAATCAAGCAAATGCAACCAAATTAGGCATCTGGAGGTTTTGGAATGCAATAAATGATTCTATGGTGGTTAGATACACCTCACCCCTCTCTCTTAGGGGGGCTGCCATACAATTGAAACCCAAATTTCTGCATTACTCGAGAATTAATCAAGCAAACGGATCCAAATTTGGCATGTGAAAGTTTTAGGGTGCAATAAATGTTTTCACGGTGGTTAGATACTCCTCCTCCCTCTCTGAAGGGAGGCTGCCATACAAATGAAACACAAATTTCTACATTACTCGAGAATTTATCAAGCAAACGAAACCAAATTTGGCATGTGGAGATTTTAGGATGCAATAGATGTTTTTATGGTGGTTGGATACACCTCCCCCCTCTCTTAGGGGGGCTGCCATACAAATGAAACCCAAATTTCTGCATTACTCGAGAATTAATCAAGCAAATGAAACGAAATTTGTCATGTGAAGGTTTTAGTGTGCAATTCATGTTTCTATGGTGTTTTTGAGTTATTGTTTTTTCAAATATAACATGTTTTAAGTCTTCGTTCAAAATTCCTACGTGGCTAGACTAGACCTGTGCGACTAGAATTCAATCTTCCCGCAAGTATGATATTTTTTCAAAGAAGGTTAGCTTATTGACTTCAATTTTATATGTCGATTATCTAAATCGGTTCAGTAGTTCAAATGTTATGATTTTTTGCGAAAATTCGTTTTAGGATAAAGGGTGAATAATGATCTTTCGAACCACCGGTTAACTTTGTAAAATCATATCTCCAAAACGAAAAAAAATAGCATCTCTGAAATCGAGTTATGTCATGTAAAAAATCATCAGCTTTCAAGAAAAAATATAAAAACATGTAGTGCCTCCTAGTTCAAACCCATGAAAACAATGAAAAACGACTACAATCCATAATGTTTTGTGAAAAATTATCTTTAGGAAAAAGTGGAAAAAATTGATTTTTCGTACCACCCTAAAATGGAAATGATCACCCTAACGAAAATTTAAAAACAAGTCCAATATAAACTACCACTTTTCATGGAAATCTGAGAACCATTATATCGCTTTGGCATGGAATGGCTGCATATATATATATATATATATATATATATATATATATATATATATATATATATATATATATATATATATATATATATATATATGTAAAAATGTGTTTTAATGTGATGTTCTTATATAAAAATTATATTGTATAATAAGTCTTCGTGTGAAATCACTGTGTATAACCCAATCCTGTATATAATCGATCAAAAAACTATTATTTTTTTATTCGATTTTTTTATGCATATGTTTACAATTTCTGGTGAAAATTCAAGTCAAATCTTTAAAAATCACGATTTTTACCCCACTGTACATATAACAGCCACTTAAATTTCACCTTGACGTTCAAAGGTTACATTTATTCTTGAAACAAGTCAAATATTGAAATGAAAAAAAAGACGGGTGGGTAATGTCGGGGACATAACCGGAGTGACGTAGGACTATATAAAGGGGACAGCTTTTGTTAAATATATATTTTAAATATATTGTTTTATTTTCTTCTCCTACGTGAATACCTACCTATCTACCTGAAAAATGGATTAGTTTATTGTTTACTCTTTATGAATATGTTGACGGTTCTCAAAAGAACCTTTGGTGTTGTGTTTTTGTTATCACTCGATATTCCCATCTTGTTCGGTTAAACCTTCCTGTTTAGCTATTGCGTTTGCCACTCGCCACAGCTTTCACAGTTGGAAAATTTCTTCCCATCCAGCTTGAACATGTTGTTCAGTAAATTACATTTAATGCGACGTGCCGGAGAAACACTTTGCCACTCACTGAAACTAATTATTGCCTTGATGAGCGCCGAACCGAAGCTGCTCTGTTCTTGATGCGGGTTTTCTGATTGTCGTGAGCAGCTTTGCAAGCCAACTCGAGCACTCCGACGGCCGAAACTCTATAATCGCTGTTAGGTATACTGGTGCTCCGGGACCAACCCGTTCGGCCTAGTTACCCTTGCGGAGCAATCAGTGAATGCGACCAACAGGGAACTGGAGACCTGCACGGTTCGAGTGAGACTTTGCCTTTCCCTTAACTTGTCCTCCTTTGTTACGTCCACGATGCCGATGCCGTACAACCACACGGGTTTACGGTTTGAAAGAAAATAAGATATTTTTTTGGGGTCCGCGTGTTTTATACTCTAGCGCAATTTAAGAATTGGTGAAAATCAATAAGCTCAGAACAACTGCCAAATTCACATACTCATCATATCCTGGCAAACAAATTATGAAAAAATCAATTTGTGTTTTATTATTATTTTGGATAATGTTTTAGAAAACATTGAACTGTATTTCCTAAACTCTTTTTTGGAAGGTTTAATGGCCCTGAAAAGCGCCTTGTTTTATGGAATGGTTCCAATTTAGAAAACTTGGTACTCGTGGTTTTGAAAAAAACCATTTCGAACGCCCTCGATGCCGCCTTGTTCTGGATTTGCCACCAAAGCAGTTTGTATAAAGAACAAACTTTTTTCTTCTGCTACCTGATGCCGTTTTGCGATTGCGTTTGCCACTCGCCACTCGCTGCAACTGCCTGTTGTCTTGATGTCCACCGAACCGAATGTGTTCTGTTCCGAATGCGGGTTTTCTTATCGTCGCGAGCAGCTTTGCCAGCTAACTCGATCACTTCGGCGGCCGAAACTATATAACGCCGGCTAGGTGGACTGGTACTAACGCGCTCGGCCTAGCTACCCTTGCGGGGAACTCCAGATCAACACGGTTCGAGCGGGATTTTGCCTTTCCCTTCACTTTTCCTCCTTTACCATGTCCAGACATGGCTGCTTGGGTTGGTTTGTTGATGTGTTGTGATGCGAACCGATGTGGTGTACGGTTTGAATGAGAATGATCGTTACGGAAGGAAGGAAGGTATTGTATTATAGAGACTTTAAACTTTTGCAGTTCATTCGTCTCTAGCCTTGAGAAAGGCCCTTTGAAAACTCTACTCTACTCCAGCGCTACCACCTCCGCCCTCTTGCCTTGAGAAAGGCACTCGATCCCTCGCCGTCCAGCTCGTCCAGCAACGATGTTGTCCAGTCGGTGTCCACACAAAGAATGATCGTTACGGCAGCGGAGCGGGGATTTTTAAGCTGACTGGCTGGCTCGAGAATTACGCATGTGTGAGACTGCGACCAATGTTTCGTTCATTTTTTCTTTTTCCTTTCCAATCGTGCTTCATTCTATTTCGCTGCTGCTCTGGTTACCCATTTTGGTCGGTACGATATGAGGAGCACAAAATGGACCAATCAAAAATGGGCACATAGTGCATTTTGACAATGCTTGATATTTGACAATTATTCAATTATTTATCTCAAGAAAAATGAAATGTTATTCGTTATGATAGATGCGTAGATATATTTCATATCAATTGATGCAAAAACCTTTGCGATCTATTGAGAAATGCTCGAGTTATAAGCGTTCCAAATCTTGCATTTTTTCCTACTTGTTCAGTGCCTAGATTTCCATTTCATCCCCTATATCATCCGGTTAGACGTAGTCCTACGTCAAAAATTTTCAAACTGTCAAATCGAGTCCAAAATTGTATATAATCGAATCACATATAATCGAATCACATATAATCGAGTCCGACCTGTATTTCCGCATAATTTAAACCAGTAGTTACTCAAATAATGATTTCTGAGTATTCAAAAAAAATCAGAGCTTTTCCTTTAGACGAACAAAGATTTTGACACTTATGCGATGATTCAAATAACATGAGACGTTTATGCAAATAGAACCATACTTATGAACAATTTTTTCCATCACACCAAAACTGTTACAACCGGTAAATTCTGCTGTTATGATTTTTGTCCCACATTCCTATGCATTCTACGCACTGTGCATTGTCTTGTGCGTGTGACGACTGTTTGATACTGAGTACCGTTATCTATTACTCATAGGAGCACCGTATTGATTCGTCAACAGGTTCACTAGACATTAAGCTTCGTTTAGGAAAAGCATAAACTAACACTTGGTTAGGTAAAATATAAGATTAGCATGGTTTCTTGCTGTGGTGGCTGAGATCTGACAAATGATCACAAAAAGTTGAAAGTTATGAATTTTTGAAAAAAGTTGCTTTTGGAAAAAGTGGAAAAAAATTACTTAAGCTTGAACAGCAATATTTTCTGTCTCCTCAGTGTCCGTAAAGGAATTATTGAATGTTCAGCGAACGAAGTTGAAGTGCACAGAAGTGCATGAGTGCCATCGATAAAAGACGTTGACTGAGCGTTGGCTGGAACAAGACTATTTGCTGGAAATCGCGAATCGTTTCATGTATTCAAAATATCTTATCAACGGGAGGAGCTTGGGCTGCAATATTTCCTCTCTCCACTGCGACCATAAAGCGAATGCTGCATTTGATTCGCAGTGGTATATGGATATGGTAACTCATAGTTGCATAATTAGAACTTTTTTGATAGCACGGGGAGGTAAGCACACAATTTGGCTGAACAAATGTAGTTCAATACGATTGGTATTTTATTGGATTGGTATCATCAAAATTCGTTCGATGTAAAAATAGTTACTAACGTTAAATTTATTTCATAAAAAACGTAACCTGTTTCCTGATTTGGTACCCATATTGAAAGACTCTTACGTCTTACGTCAAAAATATATAAATTTAAACGGCAGTGTAGCGAAACTCAAAATCCTATTTGGTTGATCTGTTTCTATCAACAGTGCATTAACAGTGTCTGCTCCCCGAAGAACAGCAACAAATTAAGTGGTATGAACGTTTTTTTAGTGAACATGGCTGTAGAATATTATGCAGGAGAAGAAATAATCTTATAAACCTTACATGTTGACTGCATATTGAATGACAAGACACAGAACAAGAGACAATTGTGCAAACAAATGAACTCACGACAAACATAAAACCCAGAACAAATTGACCCATGTAGCTTCGGAAGAGAAATATGACATTAGTGTAACCTTCGATTATTAATATCTAATGTCAGCATTGTACATTAAAATATCCGCCGCCATCTGTCAAAGTTGAACAACTTTTGACTTCCCCCAGATAAGGAAGCCGACCAGATGGTACATATTTACATCTTTGAGCAATAATCCGCTCATTTTTAAGCGAATAAATCGCATAAAACTTTCGCTAGACGGTTGCGAACCGATTAAACTTTGGTGCATGAAAATAAAAGTTCCGCTCCGCCCGGGAAGGAAAACTTTTCGCAACCATCACCAGGCAGATAACGGTTGAAAGGGAGCTTGCGTTGGAAAGAGTTTCTTCGAATTCATGTTCTGGGTGTTCTGTTTTTGACTGACTTTTTTTTTCTCCGCGTCCAAGGTTATAATTACGAAAAAAAAATCCCACTATCGAATGAAGATTTTATTATGCTTTTATTATTCTTTCTTATACTTTTATTCAGATTTACTATAATTCTGATTTCTTTTATTTTGTTTCGAGCCCAATTTTATTTTTATATGGTTATTCCAATTAACTTTTATTTTGATGCATTTTATTCCAACTTGTTTTACTCATTTCCGGTTCACGTTGAAATTGAACGCTTGTATTTTCATTTTGATTGTTTTTGTTCGGATTTTCGCTCAGTTTGTTTCGTTTTTTTGCGAATCCATTTGTTCGACTTTTTCGAATCACTCGCGGTTCCTTTTTATCATCGACACGTGTTTACTATAATTCTTTTTTTTTCGATTAATGGTTATCCAATTCACTTTCATTCTAATTCACATTTATGCCGGTTCTTTTCTATAGGTATTTAGACGATTTTAAATTCATTTTTTTTTCATTTTTTTTATTCAATTCACCTTCGTTTTGATTCGTTGTTATCTTGTTGCATTTTATTCCTATTTTTATTCCCATGCTTTATTTCTCTGATAAACTTAATTATTTATTTTGCTTTTATTATTGTTTCTTCTACTTTTATTCCGATTTATTTTAATTTTTACCTTTAATTATTTTGTTGCAGTTGTCTTCTGATTTATTTATTAAATTCAAAAACACTCACAAACATTTCACTTTTATTCCGATTATTTGTTATCCCCTTCGCTTTTAGTTCTGAATCATTTTTATTTCGGTTCTTCGTTTGTGGAGTTTTGGATCATTTGTAGTCCAATTTTATTTAATTTTTTATATATCTTTATCCCAATTCACTTCTGTTCCAATTTATTTTGATTCATTCATCTGTTTCATTACAATCCGCTTTCATTTTCATCTCAAGAATAAAGGAGAATAAATCGAGAAACTGAAGGTATATTTTCTCGATTTCATTTTGATTGCGATTGATTGTTTTATTTTGCTTTCATTTTTATTTTTTTTTTATTTTTGATCTTCGCTTGTTTTACGTCGGCATATTTCCGGCACTAAAGTGCCGGACATCACCGACATCAGGGAGGCGACTCCACCAGTTCCAACCTATCAGACTCAACAACTCATGAGCCGGGTCAACTTCTTTTACTTCCCTTCCGAAAGAAGGCGTAACCAGAGATTTTTCGCCTCAGAAAATCCCAACGACGCCAGCTGGGATTGAACCCAGGCCGATCGGATTGTGAGGCTGTTACGCTAACCACACAACCACTGGCGCCGTCAACTTTCATTTTTATTACCTTTTTTATACTTTCATTTTGACTCACGTTTAATTCTGTTTTTTATCATTCTTTTTCACTTTTCCTCTGAACCATTAGTTTTTTGAGTCACTATTCTCTTTTTGTAGATTTTTGGATGATTTTCAGTCCATTTTTTTATTTTAATATTTCCCAATAACGTTTACATCGATTCGCTCCTATCATGATTTATTTATTTTACTATTCACTTAAATATCGATTTATTTTTTATTCTAGTTTATTCTGTTTCTTTTCTTTTTATTATGTTTATTATTTTATCATTCATCCTAATTTGGATTCACTTTTCTTCTGTTTTTCCTATTTGGTTCTATTTTCCTTCGAATTAATTAATGCTACTTTTAGTTTTAAAATTCGATAATATAATCGACACGTTTTCTATTCTAATTCAATTTTAATTCCGATAATTTATCATCGCTTTAATTCTGAATAATTTTTATTTCGTTTTTTCTTTTGATGAAAAAATGAAAAAAATAGATTTTTTTTTTGAATTTATTCTACTTATTTTTTACATGCATTCAGTCCGATTCATTTTTGAGCTTATTTACCTTAATTTTATTTCACTTTTCGTATGCTCCATTTATTTGATATTTCGAGTCACGTTTTCATTACTTTCATTAATAAATCTCAGATAGTTAAACTTTCATTATCGTTCATTAACGATTCTTTTTTTGTAGAATTTTGATTCAATTTATTTTTTTTACATCTTTATTCACTTTTTTTTCCGGTTCCCCTTTATTCTGTTTTGGTTTCATTTGGTTTCGCTTTTTTTTTGTCTGATTCATTAATTCGAGTTTTTCTTCTCTTATCGATTATCGGCATTTTTATTCGCAAATTGACTTTAATCTGATTATTTCTTATCCTATTCGCTATTGTTCGTCATAACTTTTATTCCAGTTCTCTTATTATTTTTGGATGACTTTCATTCCAATTTTATTTTTATTTATTATTTCATTATTTATTTCATTTTGATTAATTTTATTCTTATTCTGATCAATTTTTTATTCATTTTTGCTTCCATTATGATTTTTGTTTCATTTTTCGAATCACTATCGATTGATTTGACTTTATTCTTCTCATTATTATTTCATATACTTCCATTCCGATTCAGTTTTGTTTTTTTTCTGTAACAGCTACTTTATTTCGATTCGCTTTCATTCACATTAGCTGTTATTCCGGTTTTCATTTGTAGATTTTTGGATGATCTGCAGACCAGTTTTTTTTTCGTTTTAAGGCCGATCCATTTTTAATACGCTACATTTATTCGCGATTCGCTTTCACCACTATTTGCTCATTTTAAGATTCACTACAATATAGTTTTTTAATTTTTTTTTTAAATTTTTATACTTTTGTTCCGATTCTCCTTTCTCCTGATTTTCATCCATTTTTAACATTTCTTTTGATATTTTCAATTGATTTTACGAGTAATTTTAATTTTAATTATCATATTATCGACATGTTTTTGCAATATTTTATGTTACGATTATTGCTTATTCAATTCTTTTTTATACTGGTTCTTTTTTTTTTGTAGATTTTTAGATGATTTTAAATTTATTTTGGTTTTATTTAATTTTGCGTTCTATATTTTCATTTCAATTTTTTTTTCTCCAGTTCACTTTCATTCTCATTTCCATTCATTTTGTCCCAGTTTTCTTCCGATTAGCTTACTGGACGTTGCTTCGCAGATTTTTAGGTGATTTTTAGTCTAATTTTATTTTTGTTGATACTTTTTCTCCGATTCACTTTAATTCCGATTCATTTTTATTCTGGTTTATTCTTTATGCTCCCCCTTTTTTTCATTGTTTTTCTCATTTTTCAATTCATCTCAATATCGATTGTTTATTCATTCTGGCTTTAATCTTCTTATTGTTATACTTTCATTTCGATTCACTTTTGTTCTGATTTTCATTCATCTCGATTTACGTTTATTCTGATTCACTCATTTTTCGAGTCACTATGCAATTTCGGTACCCTTCGCCATTGAAACTTTATTCTAGTTCACTTTCATTACGAATAATTATTATCTATAACAGCGATATTTGTACCAATTTTGTGTTAAGATTCTCTGTTTTCTTGGTTTTGATGACTTTCAGTCCACTTTTTTTATTATGATTCATTTCGATTATGATGCATTTTTCGGTTTCGCTTTCATTATGATTTGTTCACTTTTCGATTCACTTTCAAAATGTTTTTTTTTATCAGATTCTACTTTTATCTTTCCTGTTATGGTTCTCACACATTCATTACTGAGGAGGCGATCTGGCGTAGTGGTAACATCCATACCTCTCACGCTAAAGGTCACGAGTTCAATTCTTACTCCCGCCATTCTTTCAAAAATGGAAGTAAAAAGGGTCGAACCAGCCAAAATGTGTTAAAAGTCACTATACAGCCATTCCATGCCAAACCGATATAGTGTTTCTCAGATTTTTGTGAAAATTGGTAGTTTGGTTCTTTATCGCAAAATATTTGACCCGTATTTTTTTTTATTTTTTTGTTACACAAATACAATCAATAATGACGAGAGCAGAATTCGGATTTTTTGCAGGTATAGTATTTTTTCAAAAAAGACCAGGCTTTAATTTTATATGTCGATCATTTGAATCGGTCTAGTAGTTCAAAAGTTATGAATTTTTGAAAAAAGGCATTTTTGGAAAAAAGTGGAAAAATTTTCATCTTTCGGACCATGCATTTTTCGGACTAAAATGGAAATGATCACCCTACTGAAAAAATAAAAAAAAAATACGGGTTTAATGTTTTATGATAAAGAACAAAGCTACCACTTTTCACGAAAATCTGAGAACCACTATGGGTTTGGCATGGAATGGCTGTATAATAGAAAAAAAAACACATTCATTCCGATTTTATTTTATACTGATTTACTTCAATTCTGTTTCGCTTTTCCTTGGATCCATTTATCCGATTTCTTCGAATCACTATGATTTCGTTTCTTTTCATTCTTGACATTTTTATTAATTTGTCACCTACAATTTTTTTCTGATCAACTTGCATTGCGGTTCACTGTTTATAAATGCTTTTTTTGTGTTTTCAAATTGTGTTCACTGTTTTTCTATATTTATTTTGTCCCACTTCCATTATGGTTTATTCACTTTTCGGTTTACTTTAATATTGATTGATTTTATTCATTTGGTTTTCATTCTCATCATAATCAATTCAACTAACATTTATTCTGATTTACTTTCATTCAATTGTGAATTAAAAGGTGGTAAGTTTTTTTTTAGTTATCAAAAAAAGTTTGAAATCAAATAATTTGTTTTGAACGAACAGAAAAATAAATTTCAGAGAAATGCGTGTCTTAATGTTTGATCAAATATACGAGATTTAATAATGTATTCTATTGCACTTTCATGAAATATACATTATAGGAAAATTACTCCGATGGGCTTTGGCTAAAATCGCGGAATGTTTTTAAAAAATTCTTGCCACCATCTTTTGTACAAGCTGGCCAACCCCAAGCCCGGCTCGTTTGTTTCGAAACATACACCTTGGACTTCAGACTTCGCGACTCCGAACTCCAGAACCAGTCTCTGGTTCAAGTATTAGATTTGTATGTTTGAAATAAGATCACAAAATCTCAAGAAATAAATGTCCTTTACGCAAAGGGTTTATTTTCGTGCCCGTTGGAACGACATTTTCTGCCACTGATGACAAGTGCGGAACTCGTTGATAACGGATAAACTCCACAGCGCTTACGCTGTTCATCATTTATCCCCACAACGATGTGCACAATTTTCCACTCGTCATCACATCATTACTCTTCCGGCGTGGCTCCCAAAAACTTGCCGTTGAAAGCAATGTTCTTTGATCTACTTTCACTCCACCCCCGCGCCGTTTATATCGCTTCCCACGCCCCTCATGGCGAACACGCCTACACATCCGGAGCGTGGGAAAGTCACGATGACATCGTCACCATTCGAGTCGAGTACTTCGACTTCGACTCCCCCGAAAGCTATCCAGCCGCAACGTGTCGATGCGTGGGTGTTGCCTCCCAAAAATAGCACACACGACTATGAAGCTGCTGCTACAAATCAGAATTCTGCCACAGCTTTAAGCGATGGCGGGCGTTTTTTTGACGTAGAACTACGTCTTTCATTAAGGGTGCCAAATCAGAAAACAGGTCACGTTTTTATGAAATAAAGTTAACGTTAATAACTATTTTTGCCGCAAACGGATTTTGGCGATTTACATACTAAACGAATAGGAAATTCCGTAAGATTTGTTTAATATGCCACACATTAGAATCCCCTTGTTAGTAAATGGTTAAAATTCATGAAAACTTTAAGTGTTTCTATTTTCCCATACATTTGTTCTGTCCATTTGAGTGCTTTCCCGAACAGAGCTATCAATAACGAGCAACTTATCGACGACCAACGGAGGGGAAATCGTAGGATTTAAAGTCCCAGTGAACAAAGGAAAAGAAGAAGAATGAAGGGGAATACTTGTCTAGAGCATAAACAGTGGATCTCGCTGAGGCAAACTTTCATTCGGCATCGGACTGTTGAGTAATCCAGTTCACTTTGCTTTCGCTGCGCTTCGATCTAACATTGGACCCCACCAGTGGTAATCCAACTTGGAAATCGTCGTTTGATTTTTCTGTTCGTTTTTCGCGTTATTCGTATCGTGTGTTCTTCTTTCCGCGTCATAAATTGGACGCTTCGCGTAGTGTGCGATGAGCAAGTAGAAGAGGAAGGCAGGCTCGAGCCCTGCAAAAAACGAACGCATTGCCAGGGGCAATAAAATTTCGAGGTAAGCGTCATCTAATGATGCACGCGGTGTTGGTGCAGTGAAAAGCGCTCGCACTGAACCGAGCCTTCGCGAATGTGACACCGCACCAAACAACAGCGAAGTAGGCGATTTCGGCGCGTCGGTCGAAAATGTAAACGCCCAGGCAGCAACCAAAATCAAGCTCCCCCCGCTGGTGGTGAAGGCGGTCGCTCTTGACAAACTCATCAGCGAATTCGCATCGATGGTTGTTACAGCAGAGTACAAGCTGTGTGGCATAATTCGGTCTTTTTCCAAGCAGTTAACATTGTTTATTTCCCGTCTTCATAAGCCCTTCGTTTGTGCCTTAGAGAATGCATCAATGCATTAAACTGACGTTATGGCGAAGCAGTCGTTAAGGTTGTGCACCAAAAAAATATTTGGGAATACTAAGCATCTTGAATATCTTACTGGAATGTTATAAGTTATTTGGGTTCACGTGCCAGTCGCAAAACTGCCTTCAACTAGGATTGCATTTGTGCTAATATTGATCATAATGAAGCATTGCTACTGTTTTCGAGGTTGTTATTAACAAAAAGAGTTTATTTCTCTTGTTTAGTCATCAAGAAAGTAAATGTTCTGGAATTTTGTATGTGATTAGGTTTTGCTTGCCAGTAGCAAAACTTCCTCCACTAAGGAAGACAGCTGCGCTTATCTCGAGCATAAGAAAGTAATGCAACTCTTTTCGAGGCCAGTAATATTAACAGAAGCGTTTCTTTTGAGAATAGCGCAAAATGATGAGAAATGTTTATATTGCTAGTAGTTTCAAGCCACCAATGTATGGCTCTGTATGCATCCTATGGTGAACGCTTGTTTGGCGCTTGGTTTACGCTTAGTTTGTACCAACGATATCTAGAGGTGCGATTCCTTTGAGGCAATACTAAATAACATGTAGCATGATATTTGATACTTGCAAGTGTTGTCATTGTTGTTGTTTACATGCGGTGCCAAAGATATATTGATGTAGTTATGAGATATGAAATAATGGTGCTGGTGCAACATGTATATAATCGACTGTAGCCGAGTCTATGTCAATTTCGAAAAAGGCCACCGGAATAGCCTTCGAGGTAAATTTTCAATGCATTGACATGAAATAAATTGCGACATACGATTGTTTTGCGAGGGCAAGAATGAATCATCAATCAATTATCGTCAACTGATTCTACAATGAAAAAATCATTTCTGAGACTATTCTACTAAACAGTTGTTTCTAAAATTTCACAGCATTATAGAATAATATCCGAAGGTATAAACAAGCGACTTATATAAAATAACAGCGTAGTTCTACGTCAACAATGCGGTCGTATCTTGGACACAACCTCCTATACTTTTTTAATGATCGTGGAATTTGGCGCGCACGAATGAGGCTAGTGTTCGACAAGGTTCATCAAATTTTCAACTTCTGAGGGCAGGGCAGGATTCCGTTTTCCAGTGTGGGTGGCGTACTCGAAAAACACAGATGGTGGTTGCCGTTTGCAATCATCGCAGTAATTGACAGAGCGCAAATCGTACCTCACACAAACACATTTCGTGCTCGGGCACGATTCTCATCACGGAGGCGGATGCTGCTGTGGCTTGGAAAAGCTATTTATGTTCCAGACCAAGTCGCGTGGGAGGTTTATTTCGTTTGTTGGGGTGTTTTATTCGCCGGTAGGTTGACTGTGGGAGCAGCGATGATTCGATTCGGATTAATGCTAATTTTGACAAAGTCGAGCTGGGCTTCGGGAATTCGCACATTTTTTTCGGAATGGAAACGTAAATTAACGTCAAAGTAGATGATACAATTCAAAGAGTTTATTCCGGATTGACAGGATGAAATGCGGGCGCGGGACTCTCACTTCGTTTTGCGGAAGTGATGAATTTGTTGCGAGTTTTATAGCTTTGATGGGATTATTCTCGAAGCGAGTTGTCGGTTTATTGTGTTTCCATTAAATACACTTCAACTTCTGCCCCGCTCGAGCGGCACTGTTGAGTGGGAAATTTCACATTCAAACGTCTTCTCGGAGCGCAATGTTTTACGCTGAAGACCAGAAGGTTTCGTTATACTGTCATCAACAGGCCTCGAGCGAGTGGAAGGATGAATGTTCACAGAAAAGCTATTAGCTAAATTGTAATCTAATGCTTAGCCCGTTTCAATTAATTCGTGGTGTATTATCGGTGTACACCAGTCATCTTTACATGAACGAAATGTTTTCTATACATTTTGCATGAAAAACCATTTCTTGCAACTTTTGACGCAGAACCACGACTTTCAGTCAGGAAACAGGTAATGTTTTTTTTTATGAAATAATGTTAACGTTAGTAAATACTTTCGCATCAAACGGAATCTGATGATTTGCATACCGATCGAATTGAATCGAATCTGTTTGTTATGTTATATATTAGGATTTCCTAATCCGTAAATGGTTTAAGTTATTATTGAAAACAGGAAGCATTCTCATTTTTCCAAACATTTGTTTTACCTATTTGTGTGTTTACCTACCCGTACCGTCAATAAAAAACAACTAATGCATTCACTTCTGTCCGTGTTCAACTTATCTATATATATAAAAATGGATTTCTGTCTGTCTGTCTGATTCATATGGACTCGGAAACTACTGAACCGATTGACATGGAAATTGGTATGTAGAGGTTTTTTGGGTCGGGGAAGGTTCTTATGATCAGAGTTGCCAACTATAATTTTCAAAAATCAGGAAGAGTGAAAATAAAAATCAGGAGAAATCAGGATAGCTCATATTCGGTTGTCCGGGAAGTTAATGTCGATTTTTGGGAGAACAAATGCATATTTTTTCAATCAAAGAATTATAATTCAATTTTATATCCACAGTTTTGTTTAACCATCTCTCGTCATCTTTCACGCAGCTCCAATATTCTATCCTCCTAAAGCTTGTTTGCTTCCTCATCGAAAACTGTTGCGAGCCATACTTGTTGGATGACAGGTTGCTGGGTAGTAGCTCATAACACAGAATGCATTCCAAATCCACCAGAAACAGAGTATGACTTTCTTGGGGCGAAGATTTGGGCTTCATTTCGCTTACGCCAAGTTTTTTGTTTATCGCTCAATATTGTTGTAAACAGGATTGCTTGGTAGAAGCTCACAATCCAGAATTCCTACCCAATCCCACCAGTCACAAGGCACGTCTTTCTTCGTGTAAAGCTAATTCGGGTTAGCTAATTATTTCGCTTATCCAAAGTTTTCAGCCGATCAACACTATTGTCAATGATTCATTTTCATCACCCGTCACGATTTGCTTCAAAACGGCATTTTCATTGCGTTTTTGAAGCATGCCGCAAACCGAGATACAATCTATTAAAAGTTTCATCAAGGTTCACCAGATCCACATGATTCACGGTTGTTGTAGGTATTCTTAGAGAATCTATTTATTTATATGTCGTGTCCCGAAGATTATTTTTGATCAGCGTTTCGATTTGGTATTCATCTGAGGCAGCTTTCCAAACAACTTTATATGCAATATTCAATATTCTTATTTCTAAATGTTTCATATACCAATTTCATGTATTTAGATGTCATTTGCTGTGAAATATAACGGAACCTGTATTCTTTTTGTTAAGTTCTACATAATTTTAAGTGACTAACATTCCTTTCATTGTTTCCGTTCCTTTTTTTTAATCTTCGTTTTATAAAGAATTGAATTGAGGGAAAAGTCGTTCAACCGATGTTGAGGAATGTGGAAGAATTGATAAGCATGCGAAGAAAAATATTAGGGAATTATCAGTTTATACTCTCCCAGAAATGGAAAAGCCAGTATGTCCCCGGATCTTTTGATAGTTAATATATTTTTACAAAAACCTGCAGCACTACAGTCAATTACAGAAAAATCTATATTCAGAATTTATCTGAATACATAGTTCATGTTTTGGACTGAATATTTACTCACCAAAAAAGAAAAGCCGAGCAGAATTGAACATTGTTTTCAAATTTTTATGTTATTTGGTTCGATTATATAAATCTCATTATATTGACTTTGAAAGCAAAATGTTTCTCCTGAGTACTTTTACACTCTGAAGCGTATTTCTTCGTCAATATTCAATTCCTTATATTTGTCGAATATTCTGGTTTCATGAATTATCTAGCACTGTTTTGAGAATCTTAGAACAGTTTGAGTGTTGTGAATATAATCCTGGATTTTCTTACTGGAAAAGCTTATTCGGTCGAATTACAACTGAAAATATGTATGATAAAATAATTAGGCACACATTTGTACCAGAAAAATGATGTGAGGGATTTTAGTATGTTTATTATTTTTTTGACGTGGGACTATGTCTAACCGGAATATATGGGGGGTAAAATGGAAACATAAACACTGAACATGCAGGAAAAAATGCAAGATTTCGAATGCTTCTAACTCGAACATTTTCTACTGGATCGGAAAGATGTTTGCGTCAATTGATAGGGAATATTTCTACGCATCTATCGCAATTATTAAATTGTTATTTTTCATTAGATAAATAACTGAATAACTGTAAAATGTTAAGCGTTATCTAAACACCTTAAATGCCTCGTTTCGATTGGCCCGCTTTACGGTTTCCCCGACACAGACTTCAAAACCAAGCAGCCTTGGAGAAATCGGAATTGCAAATACACGAAAGTAGGGGGACTTTTGTTCTCTTCGAAATGTTTTCCCTAACACAGACTTCAAAACCAAGTAGCGTTGGAGAAATCGACATTGCAAATAGTGATCCCTGATTTTTAAAATTAATCGTTCATCAGCTAATCGAATACTTTTTAGCAGTTTGCTATTCGATACGATTAATCTCCCCAAATAATCGATTAATCGATTAATCGTCACACTGAGAGAAATAATTAGTTAGACTAATATTTCTCATTTGCTAGAAAGCCATCTGGAATCAAAAAAGCGCCTGAAAATCAATTATCATCTTCTACGCTCCCCCAAACTAGCAAAAGCAAAGCTCAATTCGTATTGACTGCACTGAGTTTCGTTTACGAGTCTAGGGGAGCACCAAAGATAATGATTGAATTTCAGGATAATTCAGCATAATACCGCGGCTTCCATACAAATGAAACACAAATTTCTACATTACTTGAGAATTAATCAAGCAAATGAAACCAAATTAGGCATATGGATGTTTTAGGGTGCAATAAATGAGTCTATGGTAGTTAGATACTCCTTCCCCCTCTCTTAAGGGGACTGCCATACAAATGAAATACAAATTTCTGCATTACTCGAACATTAATCAAGCAAATGAAACGAAATTTGGCATGTGGAGATTTTAAGGTACAAGAAATGTTTTTATTGTGGTGCGACACTCCTTTCCTCTTTTTAAGGGGAGGCTGTCATACAAATGAAACACAAATTTTTGCGTATCCCAAGAACAAATCAAGCAAAGGGGTAAGCACAAAACTCGAGAACTAATCAAGCAAAAGGGGTAAGCACAAAACTCGAAGAAGCAATCGTCATATTTGAGATGTCATAATTTTAGTAATCAAATATGTATTCCATGTAAGGGAGAAACATGTTATTTGCAAGTGATTGAAAAATCTTGAACGAGAATTGTGTCTGAAAATAATTTTACATTACAATGACGAGTTTTGGTAGAAGTACTACGAAATTTATAGTGAAAGGAAATTGCAAAGGGTTAATTGGAAGATCAATCAATCATAAGTTCTGCATTTGGACCAATGAACGTTCGCTTAGCAAGAAAACGTGAGTGGTGATAATAAAAACAAATCCGTTTTGGGCGGAACGAAGTTTGCTGGGTCAGCTAGTTTGGTATTAATAAGCAATCAGGCTGCTACAATGGCGCTCATTTCTTTCATCTCCCTCCCTCACCCCTCGCCCGATATGCAAAAAAATTAAATAATTTTGCTAAACAGTTTGTACAAAATTATCGTTTTCGCATACTTCCCATCGAGTAATGTTAACAAAACTCTATTCGATTACTCACAAGATATTAAATTATCATCTGCCGCTTGCAATGTATATTGAAAAACAATGTATATTGTATATTGAGAAACGTCGGAAAACTAGAGCTAGTGCTCTGAAAGTAAAATTTTCAATTTTTCGCAATAGTTTTGTTTGTATTGATGAAAACATAGTGATTTTTTTGACACTGATGCCAGACAACATCAGCGAAACAGCTATAAAAACCACTCAATAAAATGTTATTCCTGCCATAGCGTTTCATGTCATGAAAATCAATAAAATAAAATTGTGTTGATATCACTACAATTAATATTTTTACGTATAATGGGTCTTAAGTGTAAGTTTTAGCAACTGTAACATTCGTTACGAAAATTGTATTGCAGAGCTCGGAACACTGCCACGGCTGCCTCTGCCGTCAAAAATAGTAAACAGAAAAGTATTACATTCAATCAAAATGCCTCGGCCAACGAAGAAAAGGGTTAAGGCTCTCCAATGTGAATATGTGAAAAAAATACGATCAACGAAGAAAAATATTAGGGAATTATCAACTACAATCAACTGTTAGATGGTCTGCTTTGGTCTCTTCAAACACCTTGGTTTTTTGAATTTACTGATTACAATAAGTTTAAGTTTGTGACTTCCCGTGGCGTTGCTACTAGGAGTCACACACTTTGCTACTTGCTCTACTAAATGGTCTTGTGTTTTTATTCGTTCTCACAATTTTTTCGTAACGGACAAAGTGAGTCAATGTATATTGAGAATTTTTCTACATTTGCGTATGCGACAGGATTCGTGTATGCATATTTAGAATAGCCAGGTGGGCTGCAGGTTGAGTTTAGCTGATATAGAAGATAGAAGAGTTATTTAACCTGAAACTCCATTTCCACTTTCAAACAAAGATCAATTTCAATAGCGCAAGCATCGAATGGACCGACAACGCTTATCATGTGTAATTTCAAAACATATGCGAATTTTCCGACCTTCCTTCCGAAAGTTTTCCGAAAAATTTCCGATTTTTCTCTCCATGACATTGATCTACGGGCAGAGACGAATACATCAAAATAAATATGGCTCAAATCAGACGATTCCTTTTTCGGGTTTCGCGTTTAGCAACACATTTGGCCTTGAAAAAGAGCAATCAATCAATGGAGGGTCCTGGAATTGAACCCACGATCGTACGCTCGGTGAGCGGACGCGCAGCCATTCAAACTACAGAAACACTCCCCCCTCTTCTTGTTATCTCCTTTTGGTGTTTATATTTTCGCGACTCGCGTTTCCCGTAATTGACAACACGGGTAGGTAAGCATACAAATGGGCAGAACAAATGTATGGCAGAATGGAAATGTTTCTAATTTTTATCAATTCGAACCATTTACAAACTAGAGATTAGAATGAATCGAATATCCAACGAATCCAAGAGAATTTCCGATCTCCGATCGGTTGAAATGAAATTTTCGAAATCTGTTCACAGTAAAAAAAAATATAGGAGGTTGTGTCCAAGATACGACCGCATTGTTGACGTAGAACTAAGTTGTTATTTTTTAAAAGTCGCTTGTTTATACCTTCGGATATTATTCTATAATGCTGTGAAATTTTAGAAACAACTGCTAGAATAATCTCTGTAACGGTTTTTTCATTGTAGAATCAGTTGACGATAATTGATTGATGATTCATTCTTGCCCTCGCAGAACAATACACTAGCTGATCATATGTCGCAATTAATTTCATGTCAATGTATTGAAAATTCACGTTGAACGCTATTCCGGTGGCCTTTTTCGCAATTGACATGAACTCGGCTACAGTCGATTATATACATGTTGCACCAGCACCATTATTCCACATCTCATAACTACATCAATATATCTAACTACTAGGAGTATAAACACTTCTCATCAATTTACGTTATTCTAAAAAGAAACGATTCTGTTTATATCACTGGCCTCGAAAAAAGTTGCATAACTTTCTCATGCTCGAGATAAGCGCAGCTGCCACCCTTAGTGGAGGAAATTTTTCTGCTGGTAAGCGAAACCTAATCACATACAACATTCCAAAACGACATTTACTTTCTTGGTATCTAAACAAGTGAAATAAACTCTTTTTGTTAATATCAACAACCTCGAAAATAGTAGCATTGCTTTATTATGATCAAGATTAGCGCAATCCTAGTTAATGGTAGTTTTGCGACTGGCACGCGAACCCAAATAACGTATAACATTCCAGTACGACATTCAAGATGCTTGGTATTCCCCAAATGATTTTTTGGCACACAACCTTAATGCCTGCTTCGCCATAACGTCAGTTTAATGCATTCATGCAATGTCAAAGGCACCAACAAAACAAAACAAAACAAACAATGTTAACTGCTTGGAAAAAGACTGAATTATGCCACACAGCTCGACTCTGCTGTAAAACCCATCGATGCGAATTCGCTGATGAGTTTGTCGATAGCGATCGCCTTCACCACCAGTGGGGGGAGCTTGATTTTGGTTACAGTCTGGGTAACGGCGCTTACATTTTCGACCGACGCGCCGAAGTCGCCTACCAACATCACTGCACCAACATCGCGTGCTTCACTAGATGACGCTTGCCTCGAAATTTGATTGCCCCTGGCAATGCGTTCGCTTTTTGCAGTGCTCGAGGCAGCCTTTCTCTTCTTCTTGCTCATCACACACTACGCGAAGCGTCCAATTTATGACGCGGAAAGAAAAACACACGATACGAATAACGGCAAAAACGAACTGAAAAAACCACACGACGATATCCAAGTTGGATTACCACTGGTGGGGTCCAATCTTAGATCGAAGCGCAGCAAAAGCAAAGTGAACTGGATTACTCAACAGTCCGATGCCGAATGAAAGTTTGCCTCAGCGAGATCCAGGGTTGCCAATAATGATTTTCAAAAAACTGGAAGATCGTTCTTTAAAAAACTGGAAGAGAACTGGATCCTGTAAAACCGTTTTATTTTAAAATGATTGCCTTTAAAATGATTTTTTACCCATTCCAATTATTGAGAAATATAATCTCCTTTGAAGCTTCGTGTCGTTCATAAAATGGCGAAATAAACAATTAATTAATCATATAAATCGAGGAGATCAAATTGATGTTTCCACTACTCGAACATTACTGTAAAACAATATGTGAGAATTTTTCTTTCTAGAAAATACGGTTTCATTTGGGTAAAACCTGAAAAATCTCGTATTTTTTGCTTCATGTCCATCATGTCCTTAATAACATGTCATGTCCAGATTAATTGAGGTGCATTGGGACATGGAATTTAACTCCAATCCTATTCTTTTTCTACTAACGCGAATTTTGATTTCTGTAGTGTTCTGTTTGACCATATTTGTTGCTATCTTTTTCTCACTCACGAAGAACGTAGGATAAGAAAAATCAATTTTCGGTTCGACGTTCTTGCGTGGTTTGTTTCAGCTCCCATTTGTTAACATTTGAATACGGACATTGAAAATTGTAACGAATGGAAACTCAAACAGACGTCTCCGTGCACTAATTTATGCAGTGATCTATGTATCAAAATTCTGGAACATTTTTCCATCGGGTCCCATAATATTATTTCAATACTATAAAGAGCACATTCAATACCAAAGCAACACTGCTCAAGTGTTACTGTGGTATTGAAATTATCAATTATTGGTATTGAAAAGCTATTTCTCTTCAATTTTGATATTATTCTTTAGTATTTTACTTTTATATCAGACTTGTCCAAACTAAATTTGGGTATCAAGATCAAAATGAGGTATCCTTAAGGATTTCCTCCCGCTCGAGACTATGCTTTTGGAAAAATATCCATAGTATACATTCTTGCTAAATAAACACTATAGTGCGGTGTTTTATGCAAAGCCTGCATTTTTTTTCGAAATATGCATCAAATAGGAGAGTTTAGATCATGCGTAATATTACCTATTTAGAACTAAAAATTAAAAACTAATATCCCATTGATGCAAACGGAGAACCACCAAGTAATCTTGGGTTTTATGTTCATATCAATCAAAGTCAATGGAACTCATTGACACTAAGGTCTTCTTAATTCAAAATGATTTGGAGGGCCTTTAACATTTGATGATTATACAAACTCAAAGTCAGCATAGCACACGGACTCTATGAACTTATTTGGGTAAGACTAAGAACATTGCTAGTTGAAATGGTAGTTCAATAAGTCTCAACTAGGAGGATCTAGAAATTCGGAAGTGTAAGCAAGAAAAACATAACACTGAGTTGAGTGTGAAATAAAAGACAGATCAATCCAAGGTAAACGCAAATTGGATCGAACGAAGAATAAATGTTAAAAAAAACTAAATTGTGTCAGGGATATGAAGGGTGAGTGAGGGATATTGTTTATACATTTCGAAATTATTTTACATAAAATGGGTAAAACTGAAGCACACATATAAAAAACTGGATAAAACTGGATAATATTTGAAAAAACTGGAAGATTTTAGGGTTTAACTGTTTGACTGGATCGAGTGAAAAAAACTGGAAAAATCCAGTTTAAACTGGAACATTGGCAACGCTAGCGAGATCCACTGTTTATACTCTAGGCAAATATTCCCCTTCATCGTTCTTCTTTTCCTTCGTTCACGGAGACTTTAAATCCTACGATTTCCCCTTCGCTGCTCGTCGATAAGTTGCTCGTTATTGACAGCTCTGTTCGGGAAAGCACACAAATGGACAGAACAAATGGAAACGCTTAAAGTTTTCATGTATTTTAACCATTAACAAACCAGGAGATTCTAATGTATAGCATATTAAAAAAAACTTAGGGAATTTCCGATTCGTTTACTATGTAAATCACCAAAATCCGTTCGCGGCTAAAATAGTTATTAACGTTAACTTTATTTCATAAAAACGTGACCTGTTTTCTGATTTGGCACCCTTAATGAAAGATGTAGTTCTACGTCAAAAAAGTATTAGTTAGTTATCGCAACCTCACTGAACGACGTCTTACGTCAAAAAAACAGAAACAAGTGAACGTAAGCCACTTCCAACTTCGGAGAACAAGCTCTACAAGGAGTCCCGCTTAAGGTCGCAATTATTTTTTCTCAACGTAATAGTGCGTTGATAAGTTAATAAGCCCATTATCTCGAGCCTTAGAAGATGAGGGCAGTTCATGCGATAGTGCCGCCGGGCACTATCATTCACCGTCACGTTCGGAACACAGACAGGACACCAATTGTCGGCCCCAAAAGATTGCTTCATCTAGCCATCTTCCGGCAGCTCGTCTTTGCCGGGAAGCAAGGAAGGGTTAATTAATAAATTGAACGGATATCCGGACGCTAGAAAAAAAAGGGTCAACAAAAGGCGGGTGCCAGCCAATCGTCGGAAGGCAACAGATTGTATCCATTTCTGGCACTTTGTCTATTAATTAAAGACAACGTTGATAGAGAGAGATTTTTGTGTACTTTTCATTCTTCTCAGAAGATGTTTTGAAAGCGCCCTTCATCATGAAAGTGATGGCGAGAGCATGGAAGCAAACATAATGTTCGCTTGCATTCCCGCCGGGTGGTAAATCCCCGTCCGAGAAGGAGGGAATCGATAGAGGATATGCGTGGTGCTTTCAATGGCTTTTGCTGGTTCTCGCAGTTATAGCAGCCACGCGTAAACACGCCGGAACGAGGGGGTAGGATCGCGCTCTAAACAAGGGGCATAACTTTCTGTCGATTTGTTCGGAGAATTGTAATTTGATTCAATTTTCCGTTCATTCCAGGAGTTTTCCGCGAGTTATGTTTTTGTTTGAGCGCGCTGAAATTTCAATTATAAATTACATTGATAATTAAGTTGTGTACAATGAAATTATGGCATTCTGTCATTATCATTGTATCTTTTGTCGCTGTAAAAAAAAATGGGTGGGTTATTCTATGATTTAACCGCAAGGTTGACGTGGGACTATCTTAGTGTAATAATCATTTGTTTGTACCCAGCAAACATTAAGTCGTATGAATAGCTTTAATTGGAGGCGATATACATACAACCAAGACACATTTGGATGATATGTGATGCATATAACTAGCATATACACGCAAAAGTGGAGGCGATATACGTATATGCCACATTTCGTACGCATATAAAGCCGTATATAACGATATACGATGCTTTTCGGACTGATATGCGATTTGATCCGACAATGTTACCACTCAATTCATCGAATACATGGAAAATCGTGTTTTTTGCATTTTTTGCGATTTTAGATATATATGATCGATATTTTGATTGATATTTTATGCGATTGTGATTTGATACGAATTTATATGTAACTTATCATGTGCAAAGTTATACGATTTAATGTTTGCTGGGTATTGATTAAATTTTTGATTGAATGAAACAATTCCCGAATTCAATTGAATTCAATATATTTGCTTTGTGAGTAAAAAGATTGCAAAATTCCATATAAGGTCAATTCATGCATTGTGATAGATTATGTTCTTCGTTACAAGTAAATTTAATGACAGTCCTTTTACGTTTGGTATGATGCCTAGGACAAAACAAGTGGACGGAAGAATATTCAAACGATTTTTTTATTTAATGTTTCCTTCTGAAGTTTGCATCTCTCAAGTGTACGAATTTCTCGAACTGCAAATTTGCTTGATTTGATGAACTTCAGGCACTCAGTTTCGATTTTGACATGTACGTCGAACGCATATTGTTTAATAAACAGGCGTCATCGCAGCAATTGGTTATCAACATCTTGCCTGATCATCAAATGGTATGCGTAGGAATTCAGTGAGCAGAAGATATGAAGGCATATCCTTTAATGCAATCTTGAATAACCGATCCAAAGCGTGGTGTTCGTACCCGCTTTTGTAATCCGTGTTAGGAAAACACTTTTCGGAGTGCAAAAAAAAAACATGCGAGTGCAGAAGTATCCCCGGAAGACCGTTTTAAGTACACATATTCTAGTTTGCACAAAGGTAAGCGAGTACAAAAGTACTCGCAGTTTGCATTTATTTGATGAGCCGATTTCACATTTCTGTCGGAACAAAAATGTCCCCGACTTGCATGAATTTGCAATGCCAATTTCCTCAGACACCTTGGTTCAAATGTCTGTGTTGGGGAAACACATTTCAGTCGGAACAAAAATACCCCCAACTTCCATGTATTTGCAATGCCAATTTCCCTAAGCCCCATGTATTTGAAGTCTGTGTTAGGGAAACACATTTCAGTCGGAACAAAAATACCCACGATTTCCATGTATTTCCAATGCCGATCTCTCCAACGCTGCTTGGTTTTGAAGTCTGTGTTAGGGAACACATTTCGGTGAGAACAAAAGTCCCCATACTTTCATGTATTTGCAATGCCGATTTTCCCAAAGTTGCTTGGTTTTGATGGCTGTGTTAGGGAAACCGTAGATTGGGCCAATCAAAATCAGGCAGCTAGGGCGTTTAGATAACGCTTAACATTTTAAAGTTATTCAATTGTTTATCTAATGAAAAATTACATTTTATTAATTGCGATAGAAGCGTAGAAATATTCCCTATGAATTGATGCAAACATCTTTCCGATCCAGTAAGAAATGTTCGAGTGATAAGCAATCGGAATCTTTCATTTTTTCCTGCATGTTCTGTGTTTAGGTTTTCATTTTACCCCCCATATACTCCGGTTAGACGTAGTCCCACGTCAAAAAGTTTGTCGGATGCGAACGAAATTTGAGCGCTAAGTGGATAATAATTGAAACTCTGCTTGCTTCAAACAGTTTATTACTGTTTACGCCCGGTTATTATCCTGTTCCTGTTGCTTGTACTCTCTCCCAGGTTAATATTTCCCACTGCTAGCACTCTTCCATCTCGAGCAAGCATCTCGAGTAGATGCAATAAATAATCATAACTGCCTCCGCCATAAATATGACGATGGAAAAAGGAAGCAGAAATAGCTGCTTAATGAAATAATGAAATCACAAACCCCAACCCCAGGAGTAAACGCAAGAATGATGGTGGCGAACCCATTATTGTCGGAAGCACAGGCGGGACTTGCACAGTTTATTTTATATTGAACTCATTCCTGGGTCCAGTTTACAAAACCCCGCATGGTTCCGATCACTCCCGTTGAACCCTGTGTCGATTGCATTAATGTCAATTTTTAGCATGGATGTTGGTGGAGGTGTTTGTGGTCAGCACAGATCTAATTTTGGATTGAGTTGCATGAACTTGTTTACCGTGTGGGAGTTTTCGTAACAAACCGTTTCGAGAGAAATAAATTCGCTTCCTGGGACCTGCCATAGGTCACCCGCCGGCGGAAATGAAACCTATACTAACTGCACGCGAAAAAAAAAAAGAACGACAATACCGTGTATCCGAGCTGACTGTAAACGACCTCAGAAAAGGGACTGTTCGCAGAAAAAAAGGCCTGCATGGACAGCGAAAAGCTTGTTACTATGGGAATTAATTCCGTAGAATCTTTCCTTTGATCTTAGCTGAAGCCTACCTTTTTGCTGTCAGCACCAGCCTTTAATTGTCCGCATGCGTACATTATCATGAGCTTGGGCTTATATGGGAGGGCTCCGATTTATGGAATGAGCGCAATGGCAGCTACTTCGAATCGGATTGCGGCGTATCGTACTACGGAAATACCGGCGGCTGCAACCGATTACGTAAGAGACCGAAACGCACTGCCCAACAAAAGAGCGAAACATAACACGTATGATATAGACTTGTATTTTGCAGTTGACAACATACCGAGTTTGCAATTACAGGATGAATGAAAATTTTTTATCAATTCTGTCATTTTGTTCTGAATATTGTCATGACAGTGTTTTGTACTTACCGACAATTACCACTACCACTTTTTGGACGTTGGACTACGTCTTTCATTAAGGATGCAAAATCAGAAAACAGGTGACGTTTTCATGAAATAAAATTCACGTTAATAACTGATTCAGCTGCGAACGGATTCTTGCGATTTGCATTCCAATCGATTCGGAAATTCTCTAAGATTTGTTTGATATGTTATGCATTACAATCCCGTAGTCTCTAAATAGTTGAAATTGATGAAAATTGGAACCATTCCCATTTTCATTTATTTTATTTATTCATTTTCGTCAAACAAATATAGACTACATACTTATATATTAAGATTACTATTTTTTTTAAGTTAAATATTATTCCTACGGTACATGTTTCTTTTTAGCTGTTTTTTTGACGTAGGACTACGTCTTTCAGGGTGCCAATTCAGAAAACAGGTCACGTTTTTATGAAATAAAGTTAACGTTAATAACTATTTTTGCCACGAACGAATTTTAGCGATTTACATACTAAACGAATCGAAAATTCCCTAAGATTTGTTTAATATGCTATACATTAGAATCCCCTGGTTTGTGATTGGTTAAAATTCACGAAAACTTTAAGCGTTTCCATTTTCTCATACATTTGTTCTGTCCATTTGTGTGCTTTCCCGAACAGAGCTGTCTATAACGAGCAACTTATCGACGACCAACGAATGGGAAATCGTAGGATTAAAGTCTCCGTGAACAAAGAAAAAGTAGAAGAATGAAGGGGAATCCTGGCCTCGAGTATAAACAGTGGATCTCGCTGAGGCAAACTTTCATTCGGCATCGGACTGTTGGGCAAGCCAGTTCACCTTGCTTTCGCTGCGCTTCGATCTAAGATTGGACCCCCCCCCAGTGGGAATCCAACTTGGATATCGTCGTTTCGTTTTTCTGTTCTTTCTTTCGCGTTATTCGTATCGTGTGTTTTTCTTTCCGCGTCATAAATTTGACGCCCTGTGATGAGCAAGAAGAAGAGGAAGGCAGGCGCGAGCCCTGCAAAAAACGAACGCATTGCCAGGAGCAAAAAAATTTCGAGGCAAGCGTCATCTAATGATGCACGCGATGTTGGTGCAGTGAAAAGCGCTCGCACTGAACCGAACCTTCGCGAGTGTGACACCGCATCGAACAACAGCGAAGTAGGCGACATTGTTTGTTTTCCGTCATCATTAGGGCTTCGTTGGTGCCTTTGAGAATGCATCAATGCATTACATTAACGTTATGGCGAAGCAGGTGGTAAGGTTGTGCGCCAAAAAAATATTTGGGGAAAAACAAGCATCTTGAATGTCTTACTGAAATGTTAAGAGTTATTTTGGGTTCGCGTGCAAGTCGCAAATCTGCCTTCAACTAGGATTTCATTTGCGCTAATATTGATCATAATGAAGCAATGCTACTGTTTTCCAGGTTGTTGATATTAACAAAAGAGTTTATTTCGCTTGTTTAGACACCAAGAAAGTAAACGTCGTTCTGGAATTTTGTATGTGATTAGGTTTCGCTTACCAGTAGCAAAACTTCCTCCACTAAGGGTGACAGCTGTGCTTCTCTCGAGCATGAGAAAGTAATGCCACCTTTATTCGAGGCCAGAAATATTAACAGAAGCGTTTCTTGTGAGAATAGCGCAAAATTATGAGAAGTGTTTATATTCCTAGTAGTTTCAAGCCACCAATGTAATGGCTTTAAATGCATGCTATGGCGAACGCTTGTTTGGCGCTTGGTTTACGTTGTACGAACGATGCCTAGTGGTGCGATTACACTGAGGCAATACTAAATAACATATAGCATGATTTTTGATACTTGCAAGTGTTGTCATTGTTGTTGTTTCCATGCGGAGATATATTGATGTAGTTATAAGATGTGGAAAAATGGTGCATGTATATAATCGACTGTAGCCGAGTCTATGTTTATTGCGAAAAAGGTCACCGGAATAGCGTTCGAGGGAAATTTTCAATGCATTGACATGAAATGAATTGCGACATACGATGAGCTAGTGTATTGTTTTGCGAGGGCAAGAATAAATCATCAATCAATTATCGTCAACTAATTCTAAAATGAAAAAAACCATTTCATAGATTATTCTACTAAGCAGTTGTTTCTAAAATTTCACAGAATAATATTCGAAGGAATAAACAAGCGACTTATATAAAATAACAGCGTAATTCTACGTCAACAATGTGGTTGTATCTTGGACACAACCTCCTATAATTTTTATTCATTGTTGTGTCAATTAATTCGCAGTGCTGATTGTATATACGCATCATGCGATTGATAGGAGTGTTGTTTGCATAATTTGTTATGGATGTTTTGGTTAGAAACAAATTGCGTGTTCTTAGTTGACACCCAGGTACATAGAAATTTATTTTTTCTAGTAATTTAGCTGATTGTACTCGTTGCGAAATTAGATCATTAACAAAAGAAAGCATTGCAAAATTACGGTGTTCCTTTAGTGCTTGGATGTTTATGAGCATGCAGCGTGTTTCATATGAAGGAAGTGGAAATGAGGTCCAGTTCAACATACGGAGTGCAAATAAGAGAAACTGTTTCTGGACCGACTCAATGCGTTCTTCATGTACGACCATATACGGTTTCTAAACGATGTTACAGTATTCTAGAATGGGCCTTACGTATGTGATATACAAAAGCTTGATTGTGCCCTGGAAGTAATGTGAGAAGCGTTTGACAAAGCTTAACACACTATTTGCCTTATTGATTACAGAGTTGTAGTGTTCTATAAATGTGAGTTTACAGTCCAGGACGACGCCTAGATCTCTAACTATTTCACATTTCTCTACATTTTGATTTCCAAGACGTATTACAATATTTGGTACATGATTTTTTCCGCTAAATGTAATGGAGTTGCATTTTTTTTACATTCAGTTTTAGTAGATTTTTATTACACCAAGTATGTAATACATGTATTTCGTTTTGGAATGCTTCGATGTCGTTTTCATTACCAATTTCCGCGGAAAGCTTCATGTCGTCTGCATACACAAGTACATTTATACGCTTGAGAACGAAGGAGATGTCATTAACGCACAGAATGGAAAGAAGAGGACCGAGATGAGAGCCTTGTGGGACTCCCGAAGTGACTTTCACTGGATTTGAGAGAGAATTTTGAAAATGAACAATTTGTTCACGATTTGTTAGATAAGAATTCAGCCAGTTTAAGAGTCCTTGTTCCATTCCAATTGTCTGCAATTTGAAGAGTAGCAATGGAATGTCGATGCGGTCAAATGCTTTACTGAAGTCAGTGTAAAGAGCTTCTACGTGTTTGACATTTTCCATTGCATTCAAAATAAAAGTCAAAAATGTCAACAGATTAGTTGCAGTTGAGCGACCTTTGTTCTCTCCGTTTGTGTACTTCCCTAACAGAGCTGTCAATAACGGGCAACTTATGCAGCCGGGAAAATAGCAATGAGAATATTTGCGACGTAGACTCCTTCCTGGCACAGTCAGCACACTGTCGCTAGCGTATTAATGTTGCACATCCTTTGAGGAAAATGTTCATTTCCCGTTTGGTGTTCATGGAAGCAACATCGTTGCCGACGACAGTCGACTGGGAATGAATTGTGTTTGTCATTCTGTTCATTTTGTGTAATCTTCGTTCTCAGCAATTCCAAATGAAATCGTCCTAAAAATGCAAATTTTAAAAGCTTGTATTTTTGATTCCAATGAAAGTGTGTATTCCGTTTGGGTTGGAGGAAATATGAATTTTTCACAGCAATTGGGGATTTTTTGACTCAAGCGTAACTTTTCAAAAGGGCGTATCGATTTTAGTAAAACAAATCTTTGATAATTTATATCTCAAAAACTATGTGTCGTACCGAAATAGTGTCTTAGAAAGAGTTATAGAGTATTGATGGTTGAATATGAAAAAAATGTACACTGAGAAAAAAATAGTACTCTATTTTTTTTAAATTTAAATTGCAACATCCAAAATACATATTTTTAATTTTTTTTTTAATTTTTTCATACAAAATAGAAGTCATGCAGAAATTTTAAAAAATGGGCCCAAGATGGTAAAACTATTTTTGACAAACTTTGTGGAACATCGAATTTTTAGGAATTTTCGAAACTTCGAATTTTTGTATGTTAACAATCATTTTAGCCACAAATTATGAATCTTGAAGAGATTTAAATAAAAAAAAAATGAGTGGGTTATATCTATGATATAACCGCAAGGTTCACGTGGAAATACCTTAGCTTAGCAATCATTCGTTTGTATTGATTAAATTCTTGATTGAATGAAACAGTTTCCAAATTCAATTGAGTTCAATATATTTGCTCTGTGAGTGAAAAAAATGAACAAATGCCGTGTAAAGTCAATTCATTTATTGTGATTGATTGTTCTTCGTTACAAGTAAATTTAATGACGGACCTTTTACGTTTGGTATGATGACTAGAACAAAATATATGTACGGAAGAATTATCAAACGTTTGATGAACCAGCCTAAGGCTGAAAATCTTTCCAATAAAGACAAAAAAAAATTATCAAACGATTATTTTATTTTACATTTCCCTCTGAAGTTTACATCCCAAAAGTGTACATACTTCTCGAATCTCGAATTTGCTTGAAACTGGGAAGTTCATTCGCTTCTAGTGGCTGCACGATTTTCCCAGGTTCCTAAGTTTAGAAGATCATGTTAGGACAGACATATTCCACTCTGCACAAAGGCAAGCGAGGACAAAAGTACTCGCAGTTTGCATTTATTTGCAGAGCCGATTTCCCCAGAAACCTCGGTTTTGAAGTCTGTGTTAGGGAAACACATTTCAATCGGAACAAAAATACCCCCGATTTGTATGAATTCGCAATGCCGATTTCCCCACGCTCCATGGATTTGAAGTCTGTGTTAGGGAAACACATTCCAGTCGGAACAAAAATACCCCCGACTTGCATGAATTTGAAATACCGATATCTCCAGGCACCTTGGTTTAGAAATCTTTATTAGGGAACACATTCCGGTGGGAACAAAAGCTCCCCCTACTTTCGTGTGTTCTTTTTCTTCTTTTTGGCTTTAAGAGAGTTTCAACTTTTCAGTTCACTCGCCTCTAGGCTCTTTCGTGTGTTTGCAATGCCGATTTCACTGCTTGGTTTTAAAGTCTGTGTTAGGGAACATTTTTCGATGAGAACAAAAGTCCCCCTACTTTCATGTATTTGCAATGCCGATTTCCCCAAGGCTGCTTGGTTTTGATGGCTGTGTTAGGGAAACCGTAAATCGGGCCAATCAAAACGATGCAGTTAGGGCGTTTAGATAACGCCTAATATTTTACAGTTATTCAATTGTTTATCTAATGAAAAACAACATTTTGTTAGTTGCGATAGATGCGTAGAAATATTCCCTATCAAGTGATGCAAACATCTCTCCTATCCAGTACGAAATGTTCGAGCTATAAGCATTCGAAATCTTTCATTTTTTCCTGCATGTTCTGTGTTTAGGTTTTCATTTTACCCTCCATATATTCCGGTTAGACGTAGTCCCACGTCAAAAGGTTATTATCAATCTCATTCTAAATGTAGCCATTCTCGAAATATAGTCTTATAATAGTCTTTTTTATAGTAAATAATCCCTTTTAATATGTTTGCCGTGTTATACCGTCATGTTCATGAAATTTTACGAATTTGCTTATAATTTCCAATAACTATTCCAAATACATCATCATGGTTCATTTTTTGACTCAGGCGTAACTTTTGAAAAGAGCGTATCGATTTTAGTAAGAGAAATCTTTGATAATTTATATCTCAAAAAATATCGTCGTACCGAAATAGTGTGTTAGAAAGAGTTATAGAGTATTGTTGGTAATTTACATACACTGAGAAGAAAAATAAGTACTCTTTTTTTTATTTACAAAATAAAATTTTAATTTGCGATATCAAAAAATATGTATTTTTTTAATTTTTTTTTAAATTTTTTCATATAAAATAGAAGTCATGTAAAAAATTTAAAAAATGGGCCCAAGATGGTAAGATGATTTTTGACGAACTTTGTGGAACATCAAATTTTTAGGAATTGTTGAAACTTCGAATTTTTGTATGTTAGCAGTCATTTTTAATCACAAATTATGAATCCTGATGTTATTTAAAACAAAAAAAGTTATTATCAATCTTCTTCTAAATGTAGCCATTCTCGAGATATTTAAAAAAATATTTGTAATTTATTGTCTTTTTAATAGTAAATAGGCCTTTTAAATATGTTTATCGTGTTATACAATCATGTTCATTAGATTTTATGAATTCGCTTATAATTTCCAACAACTTTTCCAAATACATCGTTATGGTAAATACATATGTTTAGAAGTTACGTTACGAAACATTCGAAGACATGTGGGTTAATACAAAACATAGCGAAACTAAAAAATCTTTTTTATCTTAATACAAACTTCAATCAATCAAAATTGATTAATACAAACTTCAATCAATCAAAAAAATTGTTGAAAATTATAAGCAAATTCAAAAAATTTCATGAACATGACGGTATAACACAACAAACATATTAAAAGTGATTATTTACTATAAAAAAGACAATAAATTAGAAATATTTTTTCAAATATTTCGAGAATGGCTACATTTAGAAGGAGATTGATAATAACCTTTTTTGTTTTAAATCACATCAGGATTCCGTGGGGCTATCTGTTACATGCTGATTTTAGATATGTTTGAAGAATTAAATTGTTAAACTCTTCGCTAATGATTTGGTGGCCCTGAAAAGGACCGTTTTGTCTGGTTGTTAGGTATTGTTTGTTCATTCCACCAGTGTCCATAACCGAGTGATAATGGTAGAAGGATTAGTGATTAGTCATTGGATGGTGCGTATCACGATAGAAGATTCCAAAGTTGAATGAAATATGATGAAAGCCGCCTCCTGTCGCCCTGGACGAGATGGCTCCCGTGTTATGTATGGATGAAGTAAAGAAAAAAAATCATCAATGTTATCAATATAAATAAAAATGTAAGGCAAAATCTGTTGGTAAGCGGAAAACCCGAAGAAGGGATGGTCCGATTTTAGCCTTCTTTATTTTGTTGTATTCGTCTCTTCCCCTAGATCTTTATAGTGGAGAGAAAAATCGGAAAATTTTCGGAAAACTTTGAAGGAAGGTCGGAAAATGTGTGGCTGTTATACAAATAAAACACAATTTTTTGAATTACTCGAGAATTATTCAAGCAAATAAAACCAAATTGGACATATGGAAACTTAAGGAAGCTTAAGTGTAATAAATGTTTCTATGCTGGTCAGATACCCCTCCCCCTCTCTTAGGGTGAGCTTCCCTGCAAATGAAGCACAAATTTCTGCATTACTCAAGAATTAATCAAGCAAATGAACCAAATAAGGCATATGGAGGTTTAAGGGTGCAATAAATAATTCTATGGTGGTTAAACACTCCACCCCCCTCTCTAAAGGGGGGGGGGGGGTGGAATGCCATACAAATGAAACACAAATTTCTGCATTATTCGAGAACTAATCAAACAAATGAAATGAAATTTGGCATGTGGAGGTTTTAGGGTGCAATAAATGAATCTATGGTGGTTAGATACTCCTCCGGGACGGGGCTGGTTCTGCCATACAAATGAAACACAAGCAAATAAAACCAAATTTGGCATGTAACGTAACGGAGAAACATGTTATTTGCAAGTGGTTAAAAATCTTGAACGACAATTGTGTCTGAAAATAATCTGATATCATAATGTCGAGTTTTGGCAGAAGTACTAGGAATTTTATAGTAAAAGGTAATTTTAAAGGGAAGATTAGAAGATCAATCAATGAACAATTCTGCGATTGGACCCATGAACAGCGCTTAGTAAGAAAACGTGGATGTGATAACGAAAAATAAATTTTGAGCGGGACGAAGTTTGCCGGGTCTGCTAGTATAAAATAATTATCATTATCGAGCACAATTATCAAGTTTTCTCACTTGAAAAAACCTAATACGATATGTAAAGCATATGGGAAATCACTTTTTCGGATATTCCTCCAATTTTCTAGTTTTGCTCGTCGCATGAACTTTCCTTGAGGGAAAAAATCGTTTCATATTTCAAGTCATTTTAACACAACAGCTACCATATACAATTTTACACTTACAGTACAGGTCATTGATATGTAATTTCACCAACATAAAAGTTCCAAATTTAAATTTTGTTCATATTATATCAAACATAAGTTCTATTCAGTTTATTGAAACATTCTTCAATCAATCCATCGAAAGATTCTTATTGGAACGAAAATAAAACAAAAAGTTCATCGCTCCCAACTTATTCGCCAGCACGTATGCAATCAGCAATGTCCACGCTAGTTACAATGAGCACTATCCATTTGTGCGCGTCGTTGGTTAAACTATCGACCACGAAGGTATTTGCTGATTTCCCCAGGATTTGAAATCTCTAATTATAGAATAATATAGGAAATAAATTTAGCATTTATTAATCTTATAATCCTTACAAAAAGGGTACTTAAACACTACCCAGCAAACATTAAATCGTATAACTTTGCACATGATAAGTTACATATAATTTCGTATCAAATCACAATCGCATAAAATGTAAAAACACGATTTTCCATGTCATCGATGGAGTGAGTGGTAACGTTGTCGTATTAAATCGCATATCAGTCCAAAAAGCATCGCATATCGTTATATACGGCTTTATATGCGTACAAAATATGGCATATACGTATATCGCCTCCACTTTCGTGTGTATATGCTAGTTATCTGCATAATATATCATACAGATGTGTCTTGGTTGTATGTATATCGCCTCCGATTATAGCTATTCATACGACTTAATGTTTGCTGGGTAGTGTCTAAATCATGACTGAGGTATCGTTCCTGCTTTCTGGTGCTGCCCAGTTGTTCTTTTACCTAGGCTCCGTTCTACCTGGTTCTGATGGTTCGTTGGTAGTGGTGACATAAGCAATGATGGTGGCTTAGTGATGACGTGGCTTGGTGATAGCGCGGCCTGTTGATAGCGTGACAAGATAGTGATGTCGATACTTGTTGGCTGAGCGTAATCATACGGGTCTGGTGCGTAACTCTCTGTTAGGGAATACATGTCGGTGGGAACAAAAGCTCCCCCTACTTTCATGTGTTTACAATGCTGATTTCCCCAGGCAGCTTGGTTCTGATGTCACTGTTAGGGAACAGACTTCGGTGGGAACAAAAGTTCCTTCTACTTTGATGTATTATGATCGGCATTGAACGATTTCTCCGTATTTTCATTTTCGACCAATCAGAACGAAGTATTTCCGTTTGGAGATTTTTCGATTGTTTGATAGTTAGTTTCATATGATATATTATTTTATCCATCGTGATGAATTGTTATGGAGTGCTCAGATCGATTGCTGAAAAAATCTCGTAAATCTATCAGGAAATAGCTGACCAATAATTGTAAGTACATGAGCCGCCGCATGTGTCGTCAATTTGTACCCAATTTGTTCCCGAAAGACGTAATCCTACATCAAAAAGTAACATTTCGCTATCCAAGGAATGAAATCGTGGCCTCAATAAGACATAAAAATATTTATGCAATCATTTTAGAGAGAGATTTCAATTGATTCGTCACAGCCCAGAAAAACATGACTATATTAAGTACAATTCTATTCCTTCGTCTGAGTTGTGATTCGTTATTTGGCTTTGATGTTGCTCTCTTCTGTCTAGCGTTTCATCGTGCAGTTGAAGTTACTCCACGTTGATCAAGAAACCTTCCGGATGCGGCAATGGAAAGTGTGCAATGTTTAGACAACTTCCAACAGTAAGAACACCGTATGAATCGAAACAAAAACGAAAAGCTATGTAGGGTAACATGGGGTGAGTTGGACATACGGGGTGATTTGGACCACCCCATTATCTCAAAAAGTACAGCTCAACTTTGATTTTTTATAATGTCATCTTCTTTCATTAATGAACCGTATGTAACTAACGTAAAAAAATTTTGGTAAAATTCGACAGGTGAAGGAAATGGTAGCTTGAACACAACAAGCACTTTGATTGTCAAAAAATGTGAGTTTTCCGATCGTGCTTTTAAGATTTTTCCCGCTGATTAAACAAACTTTTCGTGTATTGTGCAGTAAGGTTCTGTTCGCCTACAGAAGAGGAACAATTTGATGCAGCGAAAGTGTAGGTTTGATAACAATAAATGAAATTAATTGCATTTTAATTTTTGCATGCTGTGTGGGGTGTCATGGACACGTTTTGGTGGGGTGAATTGGTCCTACAGATTTGAGGTTTTTCTTTGGTCTAATTGATTTCAGATGTCGCTGAATTACAAAAAGAGGATGGGCAGACAACGTTGGAAGAAGGAGGAGTTTGAAAGAGCAACGCAGGCCATCAAGAACGGATTTTTTTGACCAAGCATCGAAAGTGTTTGAAAATGCTCGAACAACAGTGAAAAAATCCATGCCGAATTCGAGATGGTCTCAATCCAATTTTCCTGGTCTGGAATATGGCCAAGACACCTGTTATCGATCCCAGAACACTGTTACTAATTGTAATATTATTCCAAAATACTTTACATAAACATAAGTATGTTTTTTCGATGAAACACACACTGGACCAAATCACCCCACAGATGGTCCAAATCACCCCGCCACAAATTTTAATGTCCAAAAATCATCTCTTTTATTTTATGATATATTTGGTAGATTAAAGCTTGATATAATGATTAAAAATTATTGATTGAGAGAAAACAAGTGTAGCTTAGTATACAATGTGACATTTTTTATTTAGACCGTATTGGTTTGGAAATATTAGACGATTTGCTTAGGTGGTCCAAATTCCCCCCTTTTCCCCTAAATGTCATCAGCACGCAATGTTTGCCTGGCACAAACAATGAATAATGTCTGGACAATGCAATATTTCTCACGTTTTCGTTCTCATTCGATTGCCCCCCATCGGCATCGGCTAAATATATTGAATTCCACTGTTACTCTGCGAGGATTCCATATTTGCTGCGCTCATACTGTGCACGTGCCGTGCATGCAAACAAACTCCGACAGTCGGGATACTCTATAACAGGATAAAGATCTTTTAATTTCCTCCCACTTCTTCACACATTCACGTGTCAGCGGAGTCCATTTGGCCCCGTCCTGAGCAGCCTAGAAGGTGGGGGTGAAACCCATTCGCAATCTTCATTAACGGTTTGACATGAACAGTGTTTCGGCCGGAAGCGAGGGAATGTTCTTCCTCCATCTCCTCTCTCCTGTTGAACGCAAGCCTTATTACTAACCACAACTTTGCTTTTCTTGTATTTCTTTTCTCCAAAGGAGCACTGTCATCGTGCGGGAGTAGGTAGCAACATGGCATCGATAGATTACGATTACCTAATCAAATTTCTGGCCGTCGGCGATTCGGGCGTCGGCAAGACGAGCTTCCTCTACCAGTACACCGATGGAGTGTTCAACACCAAGTTCATCTCGACGGTTGGCATCGATTTCCGCGAGAAGCGAGTGGTGAGTTCGTTGTCTGAGGACCCTCATGCGAAGCTCCATCGATCTATAGGGGTACGATCTCTCTTGCAGCTGTACACATCGAGTGGCATCAACCACCGGGTACATCTGCAGCTGTGGGACACGGCCGGCCAGGAACGCTTCCGCAGCCTAACGACGGCCTTCTACCGGGACTCGATGGGTTTCATTCTGATATTCGACATCACCAGCGAGCAGAGCTTCCTGGACGTGCAGGACTGGATGGAGCAGCTGAAGCAGCACGCGTACTGCGAGGACCCGGACATAGTGCTGTGCGGGAACAAAGCGGACCTGGACCACAAGCGAGTGATCAGCGAAACGAGGGCCAAAAGCCTGGCCGACAAGTACCACATCGAGTACATCGAGACGAGTGCGTTCACGGGTCACAACGTGAAGGCGGCCATCGAGCTGCTGCTGGACAAGGTGATGAAGCGCATCGAGACGATTGTGGCGAGCTCGAGTCTCCAGGCCCGGAGGGGCATGCCGAAGCTGTTCGTCGACACGAAGAATGCACCGATCAGGCTGAACGCCGCCGAGGAGGACGAGGTGCGCTCGGCGGGGTGTAAGTGTTGAAACGCGCGGGGGGACTTTTTGTATTTTTGTTTGGATTTTGAGCCCGAATCAGCGAACCATTTTGAAGCGAACATTTTTATACCAGTTGATAGCCGGAGCGAGTTGGTACTTGTTACGAGCGAATTTGTCGATCTGTTTGGACCACAAGTTGCGACCCACCAAACTTGTGCATTTAAGGTTAGAATTTTATCATCCAATTGCGAACATTTGTCGTACAAATGAATTGTGAATAAGACAATATTTATTGAATCAGAGCAGTATTGAATGTTGACATAAAAGTTGATGTATTGAAATGTTGGTGAGAAAGTAAAAACGAATTCTGTCAGATTTTTGTGCAGACCGTGTTTGTGTGTGCATTCCTATTAGATGATGACGCCCTTGGAACCGTCCAACTGAATCCACGCATTCCAATTCTGAGTGTCAGCGCAGTCTTATCTGGATAGCGAGCGAAACAGACGGCAAAACTCCCAATAGATAAGAATCCGGCAGCGACAATTCATCCACATTTGTTCTCCAGCGAAACGAAATCAGCGGGTAAGCGATGTACCAAATTAGTGCACAGATAGAAGCTTAGCGTTCCGGACACAATTTAAACGTTTAGCAAACATCGAAATGTTTAGTTCGATGACGACGAAGATAAAGTTTAACAAAACGTCATGCTATTTCTGCAACGAATGGTTCGAAAACGGTGAAATTGAGGTGAGTTTATCAGTAGAACCGATTTGTGTGTACGCAAAATGGGTCGAAAATTTGCGCCCTTATCGCAAGCGTAGCATGCGTTGAATTTGGTTGGGCGTCATAATGGTGCCGTCATAGCCAACTGAGTTGGGGTAACGAAAGGTGTAAGCACTCAATTACAACATCATCTACGAGTTGGGCTAACGTTGACCGAACTTTTCAGTGCTTAGAGTAATGTAACCGAAACCCACTGAATTTCTGTTGTTTTATTATTCTTTGATGTGATGATGAGTTTATTATTAACCCTTTGCGGTCGTTTGTCTGCTCTCAGCCACCAGATCAATCAATCATACTAATCTATACTATATTCAACACTTTTTCTGAACGAATCCTTATGTCCTGTGAACCTTTCCACAAGTTGATATAGAGCTTCTATGAATGATAGATAACGGTATTCAGTATAAACAAAAGATTTTTAGCGTGGAAAGATAAGAGGATAGTCCCGATACTGAGTTCCCAACAAACAGTAAATCGTATAACCAGCGTATATAGCAGCATCTATCATAAATTTTGGGTGCTATACGATAATTTGTTGAATAATTTTCCACAGCATGTAACATGATTCCTCGCAGTACTACATTGATTTAAATTATACGAATTAATTATACAGTTCACGAACTGCATCTCCAGAAAACATTAAATCGTAAAAAATGCCATAATTGGAGCCGATATACATACATCTAAGACACATTTGGATGATATATTATGCGTATAACTGGCTTATACATGCAAAAACGAAGACGATATGCGTATATGCCACACCACCACTGCAAATAACGATATACGATGCTTTTTACGCTGATATGCAATTTTTTCCGACAATGTTACGACTTAATCCATCGAGGACATGGAAAATAGTGTTTTTGTATCTTATACGATTTAAGATATATATGACCCATATTTCGATTGGTATTTCATGCGATTGTGATTTAATCACGAGCTCATATGTGACTTATCATGTACTAAGTTATACGATTCAAGGTTTGCTGGGTCTGTATGATATACATATATGATGTCGATTAGACTGAGTTTACGATAATGTTTGTCAGAAAACCGATGCTTGTTATACCCAATTACGACACGACTAATCTGTCATGTAAAATAGGATCGTGTTTTCCGCATTTTATGCGATTGTAGATATACACGACGTATCCTAGTGCACCCGTGGCCGAGTGGTTAGCGTCTCACATTATCATGCCGGGTGTTCGGGTTCGATTCCCGTTCTGGCCGGGAGATTTTTCGTCGAAGAAATTTCCTTCGACTTGCACTGTGGTCACGCGTATTCTAGAGCTTGCCCCTCGGAATACATTCAAGGCGTGTTATTTGGCTTAAGAAATCTCAACTAAGTATTAATAAATGACACTAGTTAATGCTTACGTTGGGACGGCAAAAGTTCCACAGGGAACGTTAACGCCATTCAAGAGATACTTTGATCAACATCATATACGATTGTGATTCGATACCACTTTATATATGACTTAGAATATGCCAAATCGTACTTAATTATATCTAATGTTTGCTGGGTAGCTACGATACATCGAATACAACAACTAAAGTAAAAAGCATTAAACGAGGCGCACCGTCTATATCAGCAAAAACTATGGATGGGTTATACCTATGATATAACCGCAAGGTTGACGTAGGACTGCCGTTGGCTTAGTAATCAATTGGGTTTCTTCAATTAGCAATTATCCCACCTCGGACGTTCCTCATTGGGTACAATATCGCCGCTGCGCAGAGCTATCTGCTGTGTGTATTGATTAAATTATCAATAAAACTAGTGAATGAAGGAAACTATTTACGAATTCAATTGTAAACAAATCCCAACTTAAGTCAATTCATGCATTATGGTAGTAGTTATCGTGCCATACAAATGAAGCATAAATTTCTGCGTAACTCAAGAACTATTCAAGCAAATGGAGCCAAATTTGGCATATGAAGGTTCAATAAATGTTTCTATGGTGGTTTGACACTCCTCCTCCCTCTCTGAAGGGGGCTGAATAACTCGAGAACTAATCAAGCAAATGGAATCAAACTTGGCATATTGAAGTTTTAGCGATCGATAAACGATTATTTCGATGTTCGACACTCTTACTCGTCTCTAGGATTGGGAGGTGGGGGGGTTCTATGTTTTTAAAGGCGAAAGGCTCATTATTGAGTGACGACGTGTAAATTTAAGTGAAATTGTATGGCCCTGGTGGCGACAGTAACCGCTGCGGAATCATTTTTCACAATTTTCAAATTCTTACACAGGTCTCAGCACTGAAAAATACTTCCCCACATCCGGTTTCAAATGCGCTGCAATTTGATGCCACTATTAACCTGGAAACAATGCTTGAATTTAAGAAAATTTAATTGTTGGTCGAATGAAAGTCACCAATGATTCATACATTTATCAGTCATCCAGGCAGATGATACTTTCCAAATAGTCTTCCACAAAGACGAGTGTTTACTTCAGGTTTTCAAATTGTCCTTTTTGAAGACTAGCTGGAAAAATCATCACCAATAAATACGAACATATTCCAGAATTCACAAAAGCTCTCTTCCAGCGAAAAAAAACTATAAGTGAGTTATATCTGTGATATAACCGCAAGATTGACGTAAGACTATCATTGGTTTAGTGATCATTTTTTGGGAACAGCATTTGAATCAATTCTCAATGAATGGATGAATGAATATTTAGAAAATTTTCTTTTTGTAAATGGGTGAGCGAATAAGTATATGTGTGGATTATCACTTATACAGAGAAAACAAAAGTGGGTGGTTTATATCTAGGATATAACCGCAAGGTTGACGTGGGACTACCGTTGGCTTAGTAATCATTTGTTTGTATTTGAATAAATTATTGATTGAATGAAACAATTTTCGGATTCAATTGAATACCACATATTTGCCTTGCAAGTGTTTGACCAAATACCATGTAAAATCAATTCATCTATTGTATTAGATTATGTCCTTCGTTACAAGTAAATTTGATGACCGCTCTTTTACGTTTGGTTTCCTTCAGAAATTATCGCATCTCTTATTCTCGAACCGCTAACGAACTTTCATGTATTTGCAATGCCGATTTCCTCCAGGCTCCTTGGTTTTGAAGTCTGTGTTGGGGAAACCGTAAATCAGACCAATTAAAACGTGGCTGTTAGGGCGTTTAGATAAGGCTTGACATTTCACTATTATTTAATTGCTTATCTCATGAAAAAAACTTTGGATGGGTTATACCTATGATATAACCGCAAGGTCGACGTAGGACTGTCGTTGGCTTAGTAATTATTTGTGTTTTTTCAATTAGCAATAATGGCACTTCGAATGTTCCTCATTGGGTACGATATCGCTATTGATTAAACTAGTGAATGAATGAAACAATTTACGAATTCAATTGCAAACAAATCCCAATTTAGGTCAATTCATTCAATATGGCAGTGGTTATCGCAGCAAATAGTTATCAACATTTTGCCTAATCATCAAACGGTATGCGTAGAAGTTCAGTGAGCTGGCGACATGAAGGGACATGCAGTCTTGAATAACCGAGCCGAAGCATTGCATTTGTTCCCGCTTTTGTAGACCATGTTAGCAAAACGCATTCCGGAGTGTAAAAATACATGGGGGTATAAAAAGTACTGGAATGCCGATCTTCCCAACTTATTGGTTTCGGAAACATTCCGATTTGCAAAAACGCAAACGAGTACAAAAGTACCCGCTGCTTGTATCTATTTTGCAATGCCGATTTTCTATGGCTCCATGGTTTTGAAGTCTGTATTAGGAAAACATTCCGATTTGCAAAAGTGCAAACGGGTACGAAAGTATCCGCTGCTTGCATCTACTTTGCAATGCCAGTTTCCCCTGGGTCTATGGTTCTAAAGTCTGTGTTAGGGAAACATTCCGATTTGCAGAAACGCAAACGAGTACAAAAGTATCAGCAGCTTGCATCTATTTTACAATGCCGATTCCCCCATTCTCCATGGTTCTGAAGTCTGTGTTAGGTAAACATTCCGATTTGTAAAAGCGCGAACGAGTACGAAAGTACCTGCTGCTTCTATCTATTTTGCAATGCCGATTTCCCCTGGCTCCATGGTTTTGAAGTCTGTGTTAGGGAAACATCCATTCATTCCTGCGATGGTACCTCAATCGCTGTTCAATTATAACTGAGTGGATTTCCGAGCGGCGCTCGCTTATATACCGATTGCTGATTTCAATGGCCTGTTTTGAAGGCAATTTTAAGGCTATTGAAACAAGTTTTTGGACCAAAAAGTAACAAGTATATAACGCGTAGACATTTTATCTTTCGAATGAAGTGTTTATCATACCATTTCGTTCAGTTGTTTAGGAGCTATTTACGCTCAAAATCTCGGTCTCCGGCGTAACGCTTTCGTTTTCGAAACTTTGATTTTACTCCCCGGTATAGAAATGAAAGACGTAGTCCTACGTCAAAAACATTTTATTCATTGTGATAGATGCGTAGAAATGTTTTCTATCAAATGATGCAAAACATCCTTCCGATCTATTAAGAAATGTTCGAGTTATAAGCATTCGAAGCACTTGATCGAAGACATTGCACAAAAAAGTGTTTGATCGCAATATTGTATTATTAATGGAAAATAACATAAGTTCTTTCACTCTGAGTTTTTGAAGCCTCCAACAACTAAGTAATAAGCTCTCGAATTTGAATAATTTTCGTGATGCGATAGATTTTCCATTGTTTCTATTTTGTACCCCCAATAAGCTCCCGAAAGACGTAATCTCAAAACAGTTTGATTTTTAAGTCCCATTAACACCAATACTTCACTATAAGAGGAATGTATTTTACTGGTATGGAAGAATAATCTTCAGCTTTCCTGTTATTTGCACAAGTAACAAGAAGTAACAAGCATATAACGCGTAGACAGTTTATCTTCCGAATGAAGTAGTATCAAACTATTTCGTTCAGCCAGCAAAGTGGTAAGTTCTGGTGGACCTGAAAAGATCCGACCCGGTGCTTTTGTAGAAGCAGTTGATTTATGTTTCATTATTGTTCTCGCGAGAAGAATACACGATGGCCCCAGACGATTATATATTTGTCCCTCACCATCGTCATCTATTTGATAACGTATAGATTCAATAATTCTTACGTGTGATTCAATCATACATGAAAATCTCCAACTAACGGTTTGAAAACCAACGTGGTACGCTTTATTTAATATTTCTCTTCTGATTTGCTTTTGGTCGACAGTGCAAGCCCTTCACTATGTTTGCTTCGTGCATATTCTGAGGCGATTTTTTTTGCTAATGCCTTCACTACAAGCCGATGACAAGAATGACAAACATCAATCTTGACTGAATTTATATCCCAAAAATCTGTAAATATACCTATCAGATTTTTGGGATTTCAATAGTTTACTTTCAAAGCAAGTTTTTGGGTCAGTAAGTAACAATCATTACTCATACACCTTTTATCTTTCGAATACATTCGAAATTTCTACTTCGTTTTACCGACAAAGAGGTATTAATGATCAAACCTTGCAGCCCTACCGTAACGCTCTCATTTTCGAAACTTTAATCTTACACTCCAGTACAGATACACAAGGGGATGTGGTGCAAAAATACAGAAGTACTGTCCGCTAGACGGCATGGAATCGACGCGGTGTCTCCACCGAACAAAATTGCACCACTGTGTGCGATATCTATCGTCCATTCTTCTTTGTATCGAATGAATCCGCTGTGTGCGACATCATTTTGACGTAGGATTACGTCTTTCGGGAACATATTGGGGTACAAATTGAAAAATGAAAATCGATCGCATCGTGAAAAATGTCCAATTTCAAACGCTTGTTACTCATTCATTTCATGATGGATTGATGAGATTTTTGCATCAAACGATTACGGCACTCCATAACAATTTTTCACATTGAATAAAATAGTATGTATCATACAACTAACTATCGAACAATTGAAAAAATTCAACCCCTATCCAAACAGAGATACCCAGTCCTGATTGGTCGAAATTGACGTCATTTCTTTTTCGCGCCCGATTCGTTCTCTCACCGGCAAGCTGCATGGCAATCGAGTAGGAGGCGCCTACATCACACATACCAAATGATATAAAAGCAAGGAGCATTCGTGGATCTCATTCATTCTTACAACGGACGTGGAACGGACAACAACAAGTGGAGAGCAGCAACAGTGAAAGCGGCTAATATATAGGCGAGCATAGAAGTTGAGCGGTCAAAATGCGAGCTGTGTCTCACATCGAGCTTCTATGGCAGCATAAGTAGCGGCAAACAGTAGCAACGGTTGTTGAAACCGGTCTACTAATAGTGGCAGCAGCAAGCATCACGAGCGGATCGTTTCAGGCACGCTTTCTTCGTCAGAAGTGCGAGAACGTTTCTTGGCATCGTGAAAGTGCAGCATCGAATCTGAGCGGCCAACAATTGAGCTGTGTCTCACATAAGTGGCAGTAGCAGCAGCAGCAGCGGTAAACATCAAGGCTGAACCTCAACAATCGAGCTGTGTCTCGCATCGGTTCACTACTGTTGGCGACAACAAACATCATGAGTAGAGAGTTTCAGGCATGCTCTCTTTCTCTACTGCTGCTGCTGCTACTCAGTCAGATTTCTCATTCTCATTCATTGGACGCTCAGATCGATAAACATATGTATTTCTAGTGTGCATTGCTGGTACTTCTGCTCACATCAACCAATACAATTGGATGCGGTTATGGAGGTAAAGGAGACAAAGGACCCGGTTAAGGAATAGTGTATCGCAAGGTTCCACATGGCAACATCCAGTGTATCAAACCCGCTATCCGTTGTTTAGCTCACCGTGATGGTGTCAACGAAACCCTTGCAAACCGTCGCACAGAAGCCGAAGATGCCAAAGCCAAGGAAAGCAGCAGCGACTCCGAAAAAACTACCGCTGCCAAAAAGTTAACAACTACTACATCCGACAGAAACCTCATTACATTAGCACGCAACCCATTTAACCATTCCAGTTCTTCTCAGGACTTTCGATATTGCTTTGAAACGAAAGAGTTTAATTTATTGTTTTCCACTTATCATAAAAATGATATAAAACTACGATCAAAAATACTGTTTACTTTTACATTTTCTTTGATCATGTGCAACTAACAGGAAACTTATCACGTCAGAAACATACTTTCCATCAACCAACCTGACTGGATGCGGTAAGGGAGTAGCACCATAATAGCAAATCAAATGTCGAAGTTCGTGATATGGGTGCGTTCATCGCTATTCGGTTCGGCGTCGGTTTAACCCTTTCATTACGGCAGTGTGCTCCGCCGAAGTGCTACCCCTGTACGGAGCACTGCGCCGAAAAGTATGCACATCGCGCTGGTGTGATCGAAGAACAGTATGAATTTAAGGTGTCTAAAGACGACGCTCGTACACACAGCTCGTCGCGTGGATGTCGTCTATAGACGACATTCGTACACACAGGACGTCGCGCGGATGTCGTCTATAGACGACGCTCGTAACGGAAGGGTTAACCATCAATAACTACGCTTGGCAACATTGACATCTGGCAATTTTCATATAAGATTTTTTCCCCGCATGTTAAAAGTGGTTTTTCATGTACATAAAAGTGCAGCGTAATATGTCAACTGCTTCCCGGTTAGAAAATAAATTATCGTTAGAAAATAAATGAGCGACCCGTCCAATTTCAAACGCTTATTGCTCATTCATTTCATGATGGATTGATGAGATGTTTGCATCATACGTTGTCGGCACTCCATAATAATTTTTCACATTGAATAAAATAATATATATCATGTAACTAACAATCGAACAATTAAAAAATCTCAAGCACTATCCAAACAGAAGATACCTAGGCCTGATTGATCGAAATTGAAGTCATTTCTTTTTCGCGCCCGATTCGTTCGTTCACCGGCAAGCTGCATGACAATCGAGGAGGAGGCGCCTACTTCACACATACCAAATGATATAAAAGGATGGAGCGTTCGTGGATTTTATTCATTTTTACAACGGACGTGGAACGGACAACAGTGGAGAGCAGCAGCGGTGGACGCGGCTAATATATAGACGAGCATCGAAGCTGTGTGGTCAATAGGCTAGCTGTGCCTCACATCAAGCTTCTATGGCAGTATAAGCAGCGACAAACTACTACTACTCTACTAGTGGCAGCAGCAAGCATCGCGAGCGGAGCATTTCGGGCACGCTCTCTCCATCAGAAGTGCGAGCACACGCTTCTTGGAATCGTGAAAGTGCAGCAGTGAACTTCAAGACGAGCATCGAATCTGAGCGGTCAACAATTGAGCTGTGTCTCATATCGAACTTAAGTAAGTGGCAGTAGAAGCAGCAGCGGCGGTAAACATCGAGGCCTAACATCAACAATCGAGCTGTGTCCCGCATCGGTCCAGTACTGATGGCAACAGCAAACATCATGAGCAGAAAGTTTCAGGCATGTTATCTCTTTCTGCTGATGCTGCTGCTCAGTCAGATTTCTCATTTTGTTCGACGCTCAGATCGGTAAACATATATGTTTTTAGTGTTTTAAGTGTGGTCACATCAGATCAACATCAACCAACATGACTTCATGCGGCAAGGAAGGCAAAGGAGGATCGAAGCGTATCGCAAGGTTCTACATGACAATATCCAGTGTATCAAATTTCCTATTCGCTGTTTAGCTCGACGTGATGGTGTCAACGAAAACCACCAAAATAAAAACAGAAATAAGCAGCAGCGGCTCCGAAAAAGCTACCGCTGCCAAAAAAACAACAGAAGTGAATTGTTGTTTTTGTTGCTCCATAAAGTTTTACGCGAGTGAATATGTCGGAATATACGCAATATGAGCGCCAATCTCGTAAACGTGCATCGGAGCTGAAACAACTTTCTATCACTGATAGCGAAAGCTCGATTGTAACACTGGTGAAATGAACAAAAAATACCCAACAACCAAATCAAACGGCCCTTTTCAGGGCCATCAGATCATTATCAAAGAGTTTAACAATATATTTTTTCAAACATCAAAAATCAGCATGCGACAGATAGCCTAACGTAATCCTACGTCAACTATGCGGTCGTGTCTCGGACACAACCTTCTGTGACTTTTTTTTTTATTTTTATTTTTTTTAATTCTTTATTTTTGAGACTTTCAACTTCCTGGGCTGGTTGGTCTCAGCCAATGTGTGACATCAGCATTGAGTAAGGTTGTAGTCTGCTAGCTTGAGCGAGATCGTTACTTAAAAGATGATAATTTTTTGTAGAGGTTCCAAATTTTCCCAGTGCAATCGCATCTAGTTAAGGCCAATCGAAAAAATGAAACTAAACTCCCGGCCGCCAGAATGGCCATTTGGAAAGCTTTGCTGCCGTCCGATCGCTAGCTGATTGACTGATGGATCGTAAATGCTGTGATCTGAAATCGCGTATCGATTGTTTAGGCTCAATAAATTGAAAACGGTCGGAGCTTAAATTGCAATATTTTCTCTATTCACATCGTCCGTAGAACGAATGCTGCATTTTCATTTCGATTAAGTGCTCCACGGGCGCCGAATTCGCAGTGGTTTATGAATAATGTGCTTTGCTGATAGATTTGTTGTTCGTTATGGACAGCATGGATAGGTAGGCACACAAATGGGCCGAACAAATGTATAGGAAAATAGGAATGCTTCATTTGTTGTCATTTAAAACTTTTATAAAATAGGAAATCGTATTGTAGAGCATATCAAAAATCTTAGAGAATTTCCAATTCGATTGGTATGCAGATCATCTAAATACAGTCCCAGAAAAAATAGTTATTAACGTTAAAACTATTTCATAAAAACGTGCTCTGATTTCTGATTTGACACCATTACTGAAAGACGTAACCCTACGTCAAAAGTAAGGTTATGATTTCTTAGGTTTTCGCAATTATTACACACACGAAATGGATCGACCCGCGGGCCGCAGGTTGAGTATAGCTAGTCTAGGTGCAACACCAAAAATATGCATGTACACAAACCCTGATACTCACTACTAGAGAGATAAGATAAGCAGATAACCCTTCTATCGTTGCGTCGATAGGCCCACATTCTCACCTGCGGCGCCGTGTCCCAAAAGTGCCCCAACTCTTGCGGAGCGCACATCGTTCGGAAGGAAATGGACCGTCACTTGAATCGCTGCCCGGCGGGTTTCGGTGAGTGGCCCTCACCCTCCTCACAGTCACCCGCTTCCTCATCTCCTCCACCACCGCTGCCGACGGCACCGATTCCCAACGGAGTGTATCTCTCCCTGGTGGAGCAGCAGAAGCTGCGCAGTTTGGAACAGGAGCTGGTGGCGCTGCGGGGTTCGCTGAACGAGGAAATCCGTCAGCGGCTGGAACTTATTACCGATTTGGGGCAGCTGAAGAAGAGAGCGCAGCTAGCGGACGAGTGGACCGGTAAGGTGGGCGAGGTTCTAAATGGACTCAAGAAGTGCATCAATGAGGAGTCGGAGGGTCGCCGACTGGATATGGAACGGTGCAAAATCGATGTTAATACGATGGCGAAGCAGACTCAGGTATAAGATCAATTTTTTGGCGCGATATCTGTGAAAAGCCTAATATTTTTTGTATTTCACAGCAAATTGAGTCATGGCGTTCGGAGCTTATCGCACGACTCGACCAACTGAAGGAGGAAATCGATAGGGTGTTATCAATGCACGAGAAATACCAACAAACGGCCAGGGTTGGTGAAAAAACGAAAGAAGCCAAATTTACTAGAATGGAGCTCCGCCTAAATCAATTGCAATCGGAGCTGGAAGATCTTCAAACGAAACACGATGAAGGCATGAAGCAATTGCAGAATGGAGAAAGAGGATCGCCTTTCAACCGGTTCCAGGCGGATCTCGATGAAATTGAGCATAAATTGGAGCTGATAGATATATGTCTGGAGGATCACCATAACCGCATCCGGTATGTACGATTAGTATTTGAATTTAAACCAAAAGGAACGCATGAAGTGACGGTATGCATACCTAGAGGACATCTAGAGTAAAAAAAAATCAATAAATCACCGTTCTGTTCCTTCTGTTGTTCTTTTCACAGCTTGTGCGATACAAATGCGAACAGAAAGAAGGTTTTGAAGAGCTATGGAACGTAAATGAATGGGCTCAATTATTACACTAAGCTAGTCATTGTGGCTTTAACAATACTCTGATCCGTTATAAGAATGTATTCATTCATAACATAACATTCCCCATTGATCGTAGATAATTGGACTCCGATGGTTTTCCTTTCTTTTCAAAGCATCGCAATCGGCGTATCCTTAGTAAGAACTTCGACGATTTATTCCTCTATTCCAACGTGGTCCACCACTTTCTTTATTTCTTTGTCTTTCGGTCACAACTTGCTGTTTCTACACGGCCGCTCTTGACTTACGTTTCCGCAAGATGATGTCCTTCTCCGCTAAGTATGCTTCACTGTTTGGCCCGTTGCTCAGACCTCCCGACCCAAAGTCCGACACGAGGTAGCCACCTTGTAGCCACCGTCGGACGGCCGGAACCAGGCTTTCTTTCAATGCTCTCATTCTACTCCAGAAGTGTAAGATACCAGAACATGTACTTCACGATGTCCACTTTCTTCGCAACGGGATGAAGCTTTCGCCATAACTTTCGCAGTTTGACGGATAGCACTGCCAAATTTTGTTGGAAAACTCATGGGTTACTATGATTGACGATGCACAAGGGGTCTCATCACCAGATGTTAAGGTGAACGAATGAAAAATTGGTAAAATTAGTCCATTTTTTTCAATGCAATGCATTACGTCTGGGTGAATTCCCGATTTTTTTTGACGTAGGACTACGTCTAACCGGAAGATATGAAATGGGTGAAATGGAAATCTAGGCACTGAACAAGTAATATAATAACTATAATAACGAATAACATTTAATTTTTCTTGAGATAAATAATTGAATAATTGTGAAATATCAAGCATTGTTAAAATGCACTATGTGCCCATTTTTGATTGGTCCGTTTTGTGCTCCTCAAATCGTACCGACCAAAACGGGCAACCAGAGCAGCAGCGAAATAGAATGAAGCACGATTGGAAAGGAAAAAGAAAAAAATGAACGAAACATTGGTCGCAGTCTCACACATGCGTAATTCTCGAGCCAGCCAGTCAGCTTAAAAATCCCCGCTCCGCTGCCGTAACGATCATTCTCATTCAAACCGTACACCACATCGGTTCGCATCACAACACATCAACAAACCAACCCAAGCAGCCATGTCTGGACATGGTAAAGGAGGAAAAGTGAAGGGAAAGGCAAAATCCCGCTCGAACCGTGTTGATCTGGAGTTCCCCGCAAGGGTAGCTAGGCCGAGCGCGTTAGTACCCAAGGCGGTATAGTAAGGTGGAACGTTATGTCAGAACCGCTGTTCAGCCATTACTTGAGTTCGAATTGACAGCGGCCAAACGAACGGCTAGAGTTTTCCGAGAAAGAGGATAACAAATGGCATGCAATGAGGAGTGCATGCCGCTATGTGTTTGCTGCGCATAAATGTTGGTTTTGTTTACGCTGTTTGCCATTGTAGTGTTTCGGTGACTGCTGCAAGTTATTGTCTGCATTGCTGTTCTACGGGACGTGAGGGTTGTTGCCGTTGCTGCTGGGATTGGAAACTCAGCGATTGTGGGAGCTTTGCTGGCGGGTATATAAAAGAGGTGGCTCTTAATAACCGGTGGGCTTGTGCCATATTGCTTTAGCTGACGACTCGCCTGATCGTTCGGGTTGTGAGACACAACAGCTAGTTCGATTGAAACCAGCCCAGCGTAGGTATATGTTGGTGGGGACCGCTATGTAGCATAAAGATTTGATCTACTTTGTTTATAAACAAAAAAAGCCGCTGTCATTTTTCATCCCCTCTCGCATCATCCATGCCTTATCCTCATACTGTCGAAAACGAACCACCTGTCAATTCCAGCTCCTTGTTAGTACCAGTGCACCAGTCCACCTAGCTGGCGTTATATAGTTTCGCCGGCCAAGTGATCGAGTTAGCTGGCAAAGCTGCTCGCGACGATAAGAAAACCCGCATTCGGAACAGAACACATTCGGTTCGGTGGACATCAAGACAACAGGCGGTTGCAGCGAGTGGCAAACGCAATCGCAAACGGCATCAGGTAGCAGAAGAAAAAAAGACGGGTGGGTAATGTCGGGGACATAACCGGAGTGACGTAGGACTATACAAAGGGGACAGCTTTTGTTAAATATATATTTTGAATATATTGTTTTATTTTCTTCTCCTACGTAAATACCTACCTATCTACCTGAAAAATGGATTAGTTTACTGTTTACTCTTTATGAACATGTTGATGGTTCTGAAAAGAACCTTTGGTGTTGTGTTTTTGTTATCACTCGATATCCCCATCTTGATCGGTTGAACCTTCCTGTTTAGCTATTGCGTTTGCCACTCGCCACAGCTTTCACAGTTGGAAAATTTCTTCCCATCCAGTTTGTGACATGTTGTTCAGTAAATTACATTTAATGCGACATGCCGGAGAAACACTCAGTGTCGCATTGGAGGCGATTTTAACCTGTAATTGAACATTTCCGATGACAGTGGCACAGTGTCGACTTTCAATGTGGGGTCATAATTTGGACCCCGAACTCTATGTTTACAAAAATGTCGCATTACAGATCCATCCAATTAGCTAAAAGTCGAGCTAAATATAAATTACTGTACTTTTAATCTAGAAGCAATTTAAGAATTGGTGAAAATTGAATAATTGGGAAAGTCCCCAACCATCAATAAGCTCAGCACAACTGCCAAATTCTCATACTCATCATATCCTGGCAAACAAATTATGAAAAAATCAATTTGTGTTTTATTATTATTTTGGATATTGTTTTAGAAAGCATTAAACTGTATTTCGTAAACTATTTTTTGAAAGGTTTAATGGCCCTGAAAAGTGCCTTGTATTATGGAATGGTTCCAATTTAGAAAACTTTGTACTCGTGGTTGAAAAAAAAACATTTCGAACGCCCTCGATGCCGCCTTGTTCTGGATTTGCCACCAACGCAGTTTGTACAAAGAACAAACTTTTTTCTCCTGCTACCTGCTGCCGTTTTGCGATTGCGTTTGCCACTCGCCACTCGCTGCAACTGCCTGTTGTTGTCTTGATGTCCACCGAACCGAATGTGGTCTGTTCTGAATGAGGGTTTTCTTATCGTCGCGAGCAGCGGAATAGCGGAAAAGCCGCCAAAAAGTTCGGAACGGCGCAGAAGAATATCTCTGAAACCGACAAGAAGCAGAAGGAATCATATGCTATCTACATCATAAGGTGCTGAAGCAGGTTCATTTCGACACCGGTTTCTCATCGAAGGCGCTGAGCGTCATGAGCTTCGTCAATGCATCTTTGAGCGTATCGTAGCGGAAGCCTCGCGTCTGACCCTATACAATAAGCGGTCAACCATTACGGCGTGGGAAATCCAGATCGCAATTAGTCTGTTGCTGCCCGGTGAACTTACATGCGGTTTCCGAAGGTACCAAAGAGGTGACGAAGTATACCAGCTCCATGTAAAGAGCGTTTTCCGACTGCTGATCCGGAACCACAAAATCATCTTTAATCTAAAGAGTTTATTGTTTTGTTATCACTCAATATCCCCATTTTGTTCGGCTAAACCTTCCTGTTTAGCGATTTGTTGCCACTCGCTTTCACAGTTGGAAAATTTCTTCCCATCCAGCTTGTGACATGTTGTACAGTAAATTACATTTTATGCGACGTGCCGAAGCACCACTCAGTGTCGCATTGGAGGCGATTTTAACCTGTAATTGAACATTTGCGATGACAGTGGTACAGTGTCGACTTTCAATGTGGGTTCATAATTTGGATCTCTATGTTTACAAAAATGTCCAACTAAATATGTCGCATTACATGTCCGTCCAATTAGCTAAATGTCGAAGTAATTGTAAATTACTGTACTTTCAATCTGGAAACAATTTGAGAATTGGTGAAAGTTGAATAATCAGGAAAGTCCCCAACTATCAATAAGCTCAGAACAACTGCCAAATTCACATACTCATCACATCCTGGCAAACAAATTATGAAAAAATCAATTTGTGTTTTATTATTATTTTGGATATTATTTTAGAATGCATTGAACTGTATTTCGTAAACTCTTTTTTAAAGGTTTAATGGCCCTGATAAGCGCCATGTTTTATGGAATGGTTCCAATTTAGAAAACTTTGTACTCGTGGTTTTGAAAAAAACCATTTCGAACGCCCTCGATGCCGCCTTGTTCTGGATTTGCCACCAAAGCAGATTGTATAAAGAACAAACTTTTTTCTTCCGCTACCTGCTGTCGTTTTGCGATTCCGTTTGCCACTCGCCACTCGCTGCAACTGCCTGTTGTTGTCTTGATGTCCACCGAACCGAATGTGGTCTGTTCTGAATGTAGGTTTTCTTATCGTCGCGAGCAGCTTTTCCACTTCGGCGGCCGAAACTATATAACGCCGGCTAGGTGGACTGATGCACTGGTACTAACGCGCTCGGCCTAGCTACCCTTGCGGGGAACTCCAGACTAACACGGTTCGAGCGGGATTTTGCCTTTTCCTTCACTTTTCCTCCTTTGCCATATCCAGACATGGCTGTTTGTGTTGGTTTGTTGATGTGATGTGATGCGAAACGATGTGGTGTAATGGTAATGGTAATGGTATTGTATTATAGAGACTTTAAACTTTTTCAGTTCATTCGTCTCTAGCCTTGAGAAAGGCCCTTTGAAAACACTACTCTATTTTACTCCAGCGCTACCACCTCCGCCCTCTTGCCTTGAGAAAGGCACTCGATCCCTCGCCGTCCAGCCCGTCCAGCAACGATGTTATCCAGTCGGTGTCCACACAAAGAATGATGTGGTGTACGGTTTGGATGAGAATGATCGTTACAGCAGCAGAGCGGGGATTTTTAAGCTGACTGGCTGGTGCGAGAATTACGCATGTGTGAGACTGCGACCAATGTTTCGTTCATATTTTTTCTTTTTCCTTTCCAATCGTGCTTCATTGTATTTCGCTGCTGCTCTGGTTGACCGTTTTGGTCGGTACGATTTGAGGAGCACAAAATGGACCAATCAAAAATGGGCACATAGTGCATTTTGACAATGCTTGATATTTCACAATTATTCAATTATTTATCTCATGAAAACTGAAATGTTATTCATTATGATAGATGCGTAGATATATTTCCTATCAATTGATGCAAAAACCTTTGCGATCTATTGAGAAATGCTCGAGTTATAAGCGTTCCAAATCTTGCATTTTTTCCTACTTGTTCAGTGCCTAGATTTTCATTTCACCCCCTATATCTTCCGGTTAGACGTAGTCCTACGTCAAAAGTTTGTTATTTATACAAACTGCTTTGGTGGCAAATCCAGAACAAGGCGGCATCGAGGGCGTTCGAAATGGGTTTTTTCAAAACCACGAGTACTAAGTTTTCTAAATTGGAACCATTTGTGGCAGTATTTCCCTTTTCCATATTCTTTCTCACATCTTCATCCCATTATCCCTATCCATAAATAGTCCTTCTCATTTCACACTAAATGAACTCGAGATCCCAAACCCTCTTTAACCACAGGTCATAAATTGTTTATCACCCACCAAACAATTTATGACCGCAGAAACAACATTCCCACCAAAGAAGTAAACATGATACTTGAACCGTGTGTACAATTCGTCGCACGACGCAAGCGTCAGTGTTTTATTTCAATGACCCACTTGAGACATGCTTGTGCGTGCAAGGCGGAAACCCAATTGCAAGCACAAGAACATTTCTCCGTCCTCGTTCTATCTCTTTCACTTTCTACTTGTATCATTTCCCTGTGCGATGCTCCACCCAGTAAATTATGAAAATGTTTGTGTAGAGTTTAAGTTTATTTTGTAAACTAGTATATAAGAACATATTTTGTAAGAGACAGGCTCTCATCAGTAGTTGGTAGTTGAAGGCAGACCACGGTTCGTGTTGGACCGGGGTCTTGCGCTTTATCTAAATAAAGTCAACATTCATTAGACAGTTTAAAAACCGCATTCCATAAAACAAGGCGCTTTTCAGGGCCATTAAACCTTCCAAAAAAGAGTTTAGGAAATACAGTTCAATGCTTTCTAAAACATTATCCAAAATAATCATAAAACACAAATTGATTTTTTCATAATTTGTTTGCCAGGATCTGATGAGTATGTGAATTCTTAAATTGCTTCTAGATTGAAAGTACAGTAATTTACACTTATCTCGACATTTAGCTAATTGGACGGACCTGTAATGCGAGATATTTAGTTGGACATTTTTGTAAACATAGAGTTCGGGGTCCAAATTATGACCCCATATTGAAAGTCGACACTGTACCACTGTCATCGCAAATGTTCAATTACAGGTTAAAATTACCTCCAATCCGACACTGAGTGGTGGTAATGCGACGTGCCATTGAATGTAATTTACTGTAAAATATGTCATAAGCTGGATGGGAAGAAATTTTCCAACTGTGAAAGCTGTGGCGAGTGGCAAACGCAATCGCTAAACAGAAAGGTTTAGCCGAACAAGATGGGGATATCGAGTGATAACAAAACAATAAACTCTTTAGATTGAAGATTATTTTGTGATCCTGAAAAGGACCCTTTTTAGCCTGCATGTGAATCCAACGAGCGAACAAATCGTAATGAATGTATTTTTTTGCCATCGCTCCCTTTTAACGCCCATTCGTTCGTCTCGTTGGACTCGCCCCTCTGGCTGAGTCTGCCGATTTGTCTCTATCCTGTGAGTGTGTACCGCTAGAGTATAAAACACGCGGACCCCAAAAAATATCTTATTTTCTTTCAAACCGTAAACCCGTGTGGTTGTACGGCATCGGTATCGTGGACGTAACAAAGGAGAACAAGTTAAGGGAAAGGCAAAGTCTCACTCGAACCGTGCAGGTCTCCAGTTCCCTGTTGGTCGCATTCACTGATTGCTCCGCAAGGGTAACTAAGCCGAACGGATTGGTGCCGGAGCACCAGTATACCTAACAGCGATTATAGAGTTTCGGCCGTCGGAGTGCTTCGGTTCGGCGCTCATCAAGGCAACAATTAGTTTCAGTGAGTGGCAAAGTGTTTCTCCGGCACGTCGCATTAAATGTAATTTACTGAACAACATGTCACAAGCTGGATGGGAAGAAATTTTCCAACTGTGAAAGCTGTGGCGAGTGGCAAACGCAATAGCTAAACAGGAAGGTTTAACCGAACAAGATGGGAATATCGAGTGATAACAAAAACACAACACCAAAGGTTCTTTTCAGAACCATCAACATATTCATGAAGAGTAAACAGTAAACTAATCTATTTTTAAGGTAGATAGGTAGGTATTCACGTAGGAGAAGAAAATAAAACAATATATTTAAAATATATATTTAACAGAAGCTGTCCCCTTTGTATAGTCCTACGTCACTCCGGTTATGTCCCCGACATTACCCACCCGCCTTTTTTGCTCACAATGTACAGGGTTTTCCATTTCGGGCTTCCGAAAGTATACAGCCCTGCGCTGACAACCGTTTGACATAGCTGTCAACCAAAGCGTCATATCGTTAGTTGAATGTCTGCCATTTTACAATATGGATCGTTTTAGCATCGCACAACGTGTTAATTTTGTTAAACTATACTATAAAAATGATGAAAAACCGGCAAATGTTTTTCGAGCATTACGGACGGATTTTGGTCGTCATGGACGGCCTACAGAGCACACAATCGCTAATGTAGTGCGTAAATTCGAACAAACTGGATCCGTAGCGGATATTGTGAAACCTGTGCATCATCGTAATGTGCGTTCGGCCGAAAATATTGCTGCTGTTGCTGCCAGTGTGGAGGATGACCCGAATGTTTCCATTCCACGGCGTGCTCAGCAATTGGGCTTGTCAAACACATCATTGTGGCGAATTTTGCATTTGGACTTGCACCAAGTCCAACTGGTACAAAAATTAGAGCGTGGTGACCATGGAATGCGTCGGGCATCCGTCGATTGGGTAAACGAACAACAGCAGCAAAATACTGAATTTTCGCATCAAATTTTCTTCAGCGATGAGGCACATTTCGAGCTCGGTGGCTATGTGAACACCCAAAATTTCCGTATATGGGGCTCAGAAAATCCACACGTGATTGTTGAGAGGCCAATGCATCCTTCAAAAGTCACTGTTTGGTGCGCATTATGGCCTGGTGGAGTCATCGGGCCGTATTTCTTTGAAAATGAGGACGGCGAGACGGTAACTGTGAATGGTGAGCGCTATGGCCGCATGTTAACCGATTTTTTTTGCCACAAATTGAAGATATGGATACGGATGACATGTGGTTTCAGCAGGACGGCGCCACGTGCCACACAACACGACCGATCATGGCCACATTGCGAACGAAATTTGAGGGACACATAATTTCGCGTTTTGGTGATGCCAATTGGCCGTCCAGATCATGCGATTTGAACCCGCTAGACTTTTTTTTGTGGGGTTATGCGAAAGACCGTGTCTATGCCAACTCTCCGCAAACTCTTGAACATTTGAAAGACAACATTCGTGAAGTTATGACCGAGATACCGCCCCATATATGCCGAAAAGTCATCGAAAATTACCTGTTCCGGATCAAGGTGTGCGAGGAAGCCCTAGGTGGACATTTGAATGATGTTGTATTTCACACAGAATGGCATAAACCAAACTTTAATTTGAAATAAAAGTTTCATCGGAATTCGAATTCTAAGTGTGTTTTATTTCAATTTACTTTCGGAATTTAAAGTTGGAAAACCCTGTATATCGCATTAAAGCTGTCAAAACGGACTTGGACTGGTTCAGATATTTCATGCAACTTTGAATTTACAAATTTATTTACAAAATCACGAGCTGTATGCTTCATTCGGACACTTCTGCGATGTCCGTGGTGTAGACGTTGAAGAATGCGTTTCCTGTAGATGTCTGAAAGCACAACTCGTTCATCAGAAAGAATACCTTGTGTCGATGTCAGACTGTCCATCTCTGCGACACGCGACATGTCGAGTAGCAATGCTGATCGTCCTAGAGGTGATTGGGATTATGTAGACAGAATCTTCTAGAACCACCGAAACATTATTTTTTTAAAAATGTTTTCTTGTCTATTCGTGTGTAGTCCTGCTCCGCATTTATCCATAAATGCGAGGCATGTTAAATTATTTTATCCGTGCCATCTGAGTATCGATGCCTGATAATGAAACCATTTCCGATACACCGAAGCATCATATTCTTCGTGTATAGAGCATCAGGTAAACTCCTTGAACTGGTTGAACGATTGTTTTCATTTTCCCTTCCAAGCCCATTTCTTGTCCTTCTGCAACAGATGATCAAGGGGTTTACGTAGATCGCTCATTTCCCGACACCTGTGATTGTTGAAACTTTCGTTAGATCCGTTCGAATGCCTTTCATATCGATGATATGAAAGCAAATACTTTTTTGAATCGTAAAAAAGTTTCATTTTTCGATTTTTAGAAGGAAGCCGTTATCTTGGATTCGTTGTAGTTGCTTTTTCATGTTCCTGTCACGATCGGCTCACGTCTTCCCATGCACCATCGTCACATCGTCGAGAAAAGATTGTGACCGATCCAGATCACAAAGTTGGTTACCGATAGCTTTCTGAGAGGAACCAAGAACTGAATTTAACCTCAGTGAAAGTATTTTACTTTTGACTTTTGTGGGTGTTCACCATTGATAGCTTCGGCAAATCCCTTTCTACTGCCATCTGAAAATGCGCGTATGACAAGGCAATGATGCTGAAGAATTGACCGCTAGCGATCTTCGCAAAAATGTCATCAGATGTAAGGTGAATACCGATTTGTTTCCAGTTCTGCATTAAAACCGGATAGTTTCTGCTACCATATCAACTCCTTCTCTACTACCTTTGTGAGTGAAAATGCTTGGGTTTGTAAACTGGGTTTGCTCCTGGTTTTAGGTACCACTGAATCTTTATTTTGGTACAACGGCCGAGTGCTTCTCGGAATACCCAGGAAACTTCACTTTAAGCTGATCCTGACACGCATGTGGTTTACTTACCACTGTGAGTTGTTTGCTGAAAGAGTTGATGTACAAGTCATAAATATTAAACTCTTGCAATCGATCCTATCCCAGAACAATGCATCCTCATGCGTCTACGTAACCCACAAATTGTTTCTCTATCCCGAGAAAAGTGACATTGCATTGTAATTATGCCACATCAAATTGCATCACGGAAAAAAAAACGCTGTAGGAAGTTACCTAGTTAACCGATCCTTTTCAAAATTTCAGACAATAAAATAGAACCAATTAGTACGTATGCAGTCGCTCCCGGACTTTGGCTCTCTGAACGAGACTTGAACAGATTCAGCATTTTTGGGATGTGAGATCGAAGCATTAGAACATTCATTCTGACCGCATTTCACCTTCCGTTAGAGGCTCAGAGTTTCGTTTCCTAGTTTCGTAACTTTTAATCACACGATTCACCATTGACCGCACGATTCTGAGTTGTATTTCGATGTCCCGATGAGAGAGCTAACGTAGCTTTTCGGGTGACGCAAGTTTTTGAATTTCTCGAAAAACTGACACTGAGACAAATTCACTGTAAACAATACACTCTAAACTACTTCTAACGTTTGCATTTAAAAAATGAACTTTTTTCGGATGGTGATAAAATAAACTAAGACAGATTATTGAGTTTGATAAATTTCCCAATGGAAGATAATTATATTATCTTACTTGCACCAAAATTCTACACCCTTGCGAGCGGCCTTCCGGCAGTTAACCGGAACATTGGTCATGGCGGACGAAAACATGCGGGTAGGCATGTTTTTGAGTTCTTTCTTTGTTTTATTTATCAATTCCTTCTCAGTTTTCGCGACAAAATTGTTGGAGTTGATCTTACGCTTCAGGTTTTCCCAGAAATTCTCGATGGGACGCAGCTGAGGGACGTTAGGCGGGTTCGTCGACTTGGGTACCACATCGATATTCAGCCGCTCCATCTCCTCTAACGCTTCGAGTAGTGAGCCGATTCCAGATCCGGCCCGAACACCACGTATTCGCCCTTATAGTATTTCTTGATGAATGATGCAACTTCCGGTAGGCACTTCGTACTATAAACTTCCTCGTTGACGGCCAGTCCGGAGCTAAAGAAGAGCGGCTTTGACATCCCCTTCTCGCTGATTGTAAGCCACAGCAGCACCTTCTTGGGGAACTTGATGTGTGAAGTAAACTACACTTCGGAGCTCACTTCCTTCGTGGGGAAGTAAAAGACTAGTCGTTGCCATCCAGGGTGAGATAGGTCTCGTCGTCCACCACCATCGCCACGTCGCGATTCGCCGGGAAAATCGACTTGACCATCTTATTCAGCCGCTGCCGCTGCGTCATTGCCTGCAGCTCCGAGACCAGTGGACGAGACTTCCGCTTCCTGACATGTATGACCATGTTCGCCAGGTAATTTTCCACTGTTTGGCCGGTTACACCGACCTCTCGACCGAGCGCACGCAGCTACAGAGCCACTTTTCCCTCAATCTTCCTCTTCAGCATCCTTTGGAGCTTCTTGTTGCTTAGGGTCGTCCGGAACCGAGCTTTCTTTCGATGCTCTGATTGTTGTCCAATAGTCCGAACTGCCGCACGATGTCTGTTTTCGACGCGGCGGGGTACCGTTCTTTGAACGCGCACACTTCTAAAAAGAGTAACTTCACTGTTTTTCGCCATCACGGTTAGAGTTCGACTAATATAGCTGTCAATTTTTTTCTGCTGACTCATGGGTTACTATGATTGATACTGCATGGGTAGTTCCGTCAGTGCGTGTAAAGGTGGAATGAAATGTGGCAATGAAAAATCGGCAATTTTTGTCCATTTTTGTTAATGCAAACGTTATGGGTCCTCTGGACTACCTCCTGTACTATTTGCTGCTGGCATACCTTAACTGACGGAAACCTTCTTTGTGTTCTTATTGTAAAACTTGTACACCGTCGAAACTCGTCTATATCTAACGAAAGAACACGCTTCAGTTTTCCAGTCATACTTCTTTCGCTTTTCCTTCGACGTGTGTACCATTACTTCGGCTCCAAATATTCGTAGATTCGATATACCTGGCCGTCCGAGAGTTCCCGACAGTCCCTTCGTAGATGCACCTGGTACACCCTTCACGTCTGATGCGACTGCAACTGCTTCCACCCAGATTTCTTTGTACAGACGTGCATAAAACAGTATACTTTTCGCCCCTTAGACTAGCGTACTTTTCATCCTTTCTACCAATCCCTTTTTGATCCGGATTGTAGGGATCAGACGTCTCGTGATAGATTCATTCCTTCACCAAGAATTTCTGAGTTTCGGTTCACGTACTTCTTGCCGTTTGTCCGTACTTTCACTGGTTCGGTTTTCCACAGACCTTGTAGCTCTGCAACGTCTCGAGTATATCCGTTTTCGATTTCAGGGAATACACCTTGGATTTTGGGCTGTCATCGTCGATGAAGATCAGAAAACAATTGTCTGTCATCGACTCTGCTTCCATTGGACCGTACAAGTCCGAGTGGATGAGCTCCAACACACGATCCCCCTTTCTCTTTGAATGGTTTACGACAATGTAATTGTCGCTTTGATGCACCTCAAAGAGTTCTTCACATCGAATTCCAATCCTGTTTCCATCTCCTCCAGCCGGATCATCCTTCTAATAGAGAGATGCCGCATGCACCGATGTCACTGCTCGCATCTATCATCCTGGTTCAGAATCTCAACGGATTCCTTCGTTTCGGACAGCTTATAGAGGCCATCTGCATCACGATCAATCGCAACTACCACGTTGTCGGTGTTGACAACTTTGTACTCCTTCCATAATTTTTTTGCGACACAAATGAGTCGGAATCGTAGAACCATTCACTATTGCTCCGCTCAGACTATTGCACCGTATGAGTAACGGAGAAAGCTGCATTTCTTCTTTGGGTACTCCACGTCTCTTTCTTCTTCTTGCTTCTTTCTGGCACTCCGATGCGGAAAATACCAATGTCCAACCCTCTCACAACGGAAACGCTTCACGCCGAGCCTTGTCGACTCATTCTTTGTGTGGACACCGACTGGACAACATCGTTGCTGGACAGGCTGGACGGCGAGGGATCGAGTGCCTTTCTCAAGGCAAGAGGGCGGAGGTGGTAGCGCTGGAGTAAAATAGAGTAGAGTTTTCAAAGGGCCTTTTTCAAGGCTAGAGACGAATGAACTGCAAAAGTTTAAAGTCTCTATAATACAATACCTTCCTTCCTTCCTTCCTTGTCGACTGACATCTTCGACACATTCTGCTAGCTAAAGAATGCACTCTCGTTTTCAGACAATTTCGAACCGTTAGTTAGCTTCACTTCCTGCATAATCTTCGCCATAAACGTGTTCGCTGCTAGTATCGCTCGTGACGAATCCAGGCTCAAGATCATTGGTTCGTACTACCTCGACCAATCATTGAGCAGCCAGAATGCACAGCCAGATAGTGTCCTCCTTGAAGCCAACCACTGCCAAAAGATTACAAATTAGTATAATTTGGTTTACACACTCCAGATGACAGCAGCGTTCCTCTCGGCTCCTACCAATAGAATGACATCCAGTTTCCGTAGAAGGTCAATACTCCGAGTAGAACCACTGTTCTTAAACGTGTTCCGTGCGCTATGCATTATTATCGAACAAGGCTTTAACATCGCTATTGATGTTGGTAGAGATGCTAGAATATAGCTCCACTGAAGGTACGAGGTTTCCAAAACATTCGCCTTTATTCAAACTGTACTAATCCCATGTTCTGAACACTAAAAGTGTTCATCCCTACGGCTCCTTCAACACAATAAATTCTAAACCCAGTCTTCTCTCCAGTTCCCTTCAGAAGGAACCCAGACACGAGTCGCCATTGGATCTGAGCGACGAAATTGGCTCGATGCGGTTGGTCGTCCAGGAACTGCTCGACAAGCAAGCCAAGCTGGATTGCGAACTGAAGGGTGTCCGCAACACCGTCGACGAAACCGAGGACACGAGCGAGAAGATTTACAAAACGCTGGAGAAGTATCGCCGCGAGACTTACTACACCAAGCAGTGCCTGGACGATCTGCAGGTTCACCTACAACACCAGGAGAAGCTCGCGGTCATACAGAACACTGCGGGTCATCTCATTTGGCGAATCGATCAGTTCGACAAGCGCTTCAAGGAGTCCCAGGAGAACGACGTGATGATGAAGAGTCCCCCATTTTGCAACAAACCGTTCGGATACACGCTCCAGGTGGGTTCCGTCCACACAGTCAACGGTTGGAGCAGATCTTAACGCAAACGATTTTCCTTCCAGCTGCAGGCAAGTCTCAACGGCATTGGTACCTGGCGGGGCCGAAACCTCATCGTCGGGCTCATTGTAATCAACGGGTACTACGACAATTTGCTCGAGTGGCCCTGCGCGCTCGTGGGGACCGTCACCCTCCGGGACCAACCGGAGGACCGCACGACGAAAGTGGTGGACCACAGTAGACCCATCCAGGCTCGGCGCAAACAGCAGCACTACGAGAAGAGTCAATACATTCACATCCCCCATCAGGTGCTCCGGTCGGAGCGTTACATTCGGGACGATTGCATTTTTCTGGAAGTTCGAATCGATCAAGCACAGTGGTAGCAGGCGTTGGGTTATTTTTTTCTCTCACTTGAGTTTTTATTTTTAGTTATGCTCATAAGGTTTGAAGTGTGTATGGGTGTTTTCATGTGATTTGGTTGTTAGAATTTGAATACGCTGAGTGTGTGTATATAACAAAGAGTTATCCTAATATGGTTGTTTCCCAAAACGGTCGGAGCAAGGTATAATCGTAGTAGATTGATTAGTCACACTTGGAGTGGATTATATTTGGTGTTTACATTAATATTTTGATTGATGTAGAAAGGAAACGTTCGACGTTTGTTTTCCGGCTCAGTGTATTTTTGGTAGATTTTTGATTGTTTAATTAATACAGATTAGATGGGGAAACTAATGCGCAATTTGATTACTGCGAAGCAGGAAAAATATCTCCTTCAATTTGGTGGGAAAATGGCGACCGGAGTGTGCCATGAGTTGCTCTGTCATAATAAAATATCTCATATCTCGCATCATCTAAAAATTTTAATGTGAAGTAAAATACCATCTCATTGCAATAACAGTGAAAACATTCGATATATTCTGTGTGTGAGTCGGTTTGTTGTGGGTTGTTTCCTTTGTTTTTCTCCTCAGATTGTGTGCACACTCTTACAATAGTTTTGTGTGCTTATCGTATCGTTTTGTTCAATAAAATCTTATAAATATATTTCATTTGATTGGTCTGAATCGAAGCTCTCGGATTTGAGCAATAGAAAGAAAGAGAAAAAGATATGGCTTCTGTTGTTGTTTTTTTTTTTTTTGTTACTTTGTGTGTGTCGTATTCTGATAAAATTTCAAATCTCTACCAACGCGTGCCCTAATACTTTGTGCAATGTTTGGTTTTGTGGTTTTATGTATATATTCAACTAACTACGATCTCTGACAAGCCCAATTTGCAGATAAGATTAACAATTCGTCATTTGATAGTTAAACTACTAGTTTTGACGCGTTTGATTTTCAAAGGTAAATAGAGTGGAAGCAAATTTCATAAAGATAGGTAAGACAGTCGTTTAGTATTTACAAAGTGGCTGGTTGCAGTATTTGTACACCTTTTGTTATTAGTACAGAGATTGGCAAAATAAAGTGCCCAATTGATCTTTTTTGGTTAAAATAAAAGGTAAACACATCTTGATCATTTCTAAAATCTTATTTTTTTTAAAGTTTCATTCATGTTGTGCTGAGAAAAATAAAAGTGTTTCTTATAGACTAAAAATGGTGGGTTATATGTATGATATAACCGCAAGGTTGACGTAGCACGACCGTTGACTGAGTGATTATTTGATTGTATTGATTAATTTATTGATTGAATGAGTGTTGTGTTCGTACCTGCTTTTGTAGTTAGGAAAAACACAGTTTGGAATACAAAATTGCATGCCCATACAAAAGTACCCCCGGATTGAATGAATCAATAACTTCAGCAATCGGTCGATTGGTTCGTGAGTTACAGCATTGAGAGTGAAGCAACTTTTGTTATTGTGTGAAAAAATGGAAAAATCCGAATTTCGTGTATTGATAAAGCATTGCTTTTTGATGGAAAAAATACAGTGCAAACCAAAGCATGGCTTGACAAACGTTATCCTTACTCTGCTCCAGCTATTGCAACTGTGGAATATTACCGAAATTACCGAAGTTAGCGAAACTGAGGCCTTTTTTGAGGAAAAACCGAAAGAGTACTATAACAATGGTATCGAAAAGTTGCAAGATCGCTGCTCGAAGGCAATTATGTTGAATAATACAATCGAATTTTACAAAAAAAATAGTTTTACTGTGTTACCTTATAAACATTTCAGCCGAACTGTTAATTTGTACAAAACCAACAAATTATCAATAAGACTGTTCAAAAATGTTTTCTTCATGATATGCCATTATATCTAAAATGACAAATTCGGAATACTGAAAACAATTAGTCATCCAACGTAAGTTTTGAAAAGCAACAATAAATAAATGTTTGGAGAAAACATTTAGAATTAATGAATTAATGAAGCTTTCTTATTTTTATTCAGAAAATTGATCAAATGTCAAATAATTGTGTAAAGTATTACTATCATGAAATATAGTCTTGCATGTAACAGCGGTGATGAATGAGAATATAAAAGTTTCTTAAATTTAGTATTAATAGCGAGCTTCTTCACAATTCAACACTTTCGGACGTATATTAGTGATAGCGCACACTTATTTGAATTTATTTTCAAAATAGGTCCTAGAGACGATTTATTGAAAATTTTACCCATGACGTAAATCCGAAATATACCCAACTAACAAGTGTGACGTTCTCCTGATAGTTTCATGATACCTAAACTATTTGTCATCAAAACCTCTATTCAGCCCTTGTTCACACAAATTAGAAGAAATTATTAAGCTATTGAAAATATTGTTCGTTAAATGTAGTTTAAAGTCAATTAAAAACGTTTATCCAACTCCAAGGTGTGGCAAAAACGTTTATTCGACCATATTTTGATTTGTCCATTTCTACTTAGACTGCCCTACCAAAGAAGGTGGTTTTCGTCTGACTGCATTATTTTATTTTGCCAAATTTCTACAAATACGAGGGTAGGCTGATGAATACAAGCACATGTGCACTGCTTGTAGAAGACGAACTACAAGTACTGTTTTGAAGGCATTGTTTCCATTCAGTTTGTTTGGAGTAGTGGAGGTATGGCGTCGTTTTCTAGTGATATGTCAGCACGAATTAAACAATTGAATTTTCAACTGCCGAGAAAGTGAATTTTAGTGCGATTTATCGTCGTTTACAGGCTGTTTATTGTGACGATACTTTTGATAGGTCTACTGTAATACAATTACGTGACTGTCAATCTGAAAAAGCTAGTTGTTGACAAAACACGCAAATGCCTCAGTTTTTAACCCTTTGTAAATGTTTTTTTCTATCGCACGAGCAATTTGCTCCCTTAGACCAATAAAAAAATGTAATGAGAAGCAGTCAAACGTGAGCTTGAAAATGCTTACAGCGATTCAGTAGACCAATCTCAATAGACTGTCATGTGTTGTACAAAAGCTTCTTTGCAGTTGAAGAAACGTTTTAAAATGTTTCTCTGGCATACTATCCAAGTGAATATCAACGGTTGAACAAAAGCTTCAATGTGGTCGAAATAATCTCTTATACATCGTATAGCTCAGCATATAGTCTTATTAAGCACTCATTGCTATTGTTCGATCATTATTCAACTGTCTAGTTTAATAACAGCTAATGATTGTTTGTTGGATAACTTAACAATTCCATAGGATGGTTAATGAAACAAACCTAGAGTAACAATCGAATTTATGCATCATATATGCTTCAACCTGACATGTTTATGTCTTACCATTGGGTAAAAATCAACCAAATTTTGCACACTTTCTCATTGATGTGTATTGTCTACATGCTGTCAAACTCGAAGTCGTGTTCTTCGATTCAACGAAAATGGAGGTGAACCAACGCGAGTCGAGAGAACAAATTCTTTCCAAACTCCTGGAATTTCCAAACTGTCCGGAGCTGCGCCCTGTGGAGCAGTACTGGGCAATAATGAAGCGGAAACTTTGGAAGAGCAAGAAGACTGTCAAAGACGAGAAGGACATGCTAAGAAAATGGAAAAAAAACTGAGAAACTGGTACCGGATGACACTGTAAAGACTTTGATGGAGGGCATCAAGCGAAAATGCGTTCAATTTTACACTCAAGGTTCCATCGATTAACTTTTCTTTTGATTTTTTAAGTAAATATATGTATAAAACTACCCTAAAATTTTGGTTTGATTCTAAACATTATAAGAAAATTGGCATTACATTTTCGGTGTCGCAATAATTTCGTGTTCGCCCCTTATATCTCAGTATCTTTACTGGAATAAGTCAAGTTGCATTTTTAATTGTGCATTAATGTCTGTTTTTTAAGCTGTCACTGGGATTCAAATCCAGATAATACGGTACCAGGGAAATAAATTCGTACGGCAATACGTGTAATTTTATGATCGATCGATCGACCGATAGCGAAGTACATTATCTCGGTGAAAAAGAAGTTTTTTACCTCCGTTGATTTTTTTTATTTAATGTTAAATAGTTCTATCGATGCTAAGCTATTTCTGCTAATGATGATATTGTATTTTTCATAAGAAATAAATGCTTTATGAACATGTAAAATGTCGATTTCCTCTAAACGATCTCCGATATTTGACAATAAGACTTTTAATAAAATAATGTTTTACTTATCAATCATCCATTCCGACACTCATATATGCATTGGGAACAGAATTGGGAACCCCTAATTATTAAATTCGCTTTGTAGACATTGAATTTTTATTGTCATGAGCAGAGATGCCAACCTTCCTGATTTTTCAGGATTTCCCAGACTTTTTGACACTTTTCCTGATATCATGACAAACACTCAATTTTACCTAATTTTTCTTAAATGATCCTGATTTATCCTGATTTTGTACTTTTTACTTTATTAGAATGAAAATTATCCGTTATAATTATACGAAGCTTTCCTGGCTGCAAATTCAAATTGTCATAACAGCCTACATAAAAATGCTCTCCAGTCCGCACTTGTTCATTTTCTTTTGTTTATTATCTATATATTCCGAAGCGATTCGCTTTCTCGAAGATACCCTGTCGACATTTATTGAAGCGTGAAGTTGGCCGGAAAGAAGGATACTCTATCAGATTAGCACGCCCAAAGGGAGTTTCTATTCGTTATATTTTTGATGAAAATAATTACTCGTTGTTTTGTGAATACTTAAAATACTTTATAACTTTGTCTATACATTTCCAGCTCAACTTATTCATTATTCTCAAAGCTCCATTATGAGCTTTTACTAATCAAACAGTCGATAAATTCCCACAACTATTGCTCGCAACAAACTAAAGGAACTTTCAGAATTAGTCAATTTGATAGCCGTCGTGCTCTATCAGAGCAACATCAAACTTCATGTCTCTTTGACAACACGACGAATTATTTTGGAGTCAGGCTGGAATGTGCTATTCCACCTTAGCTGATATTGCACTTACCGGATATTGCTATTGTGATATTGATATTGTGAAAGATGGCACATAAACTTGAATAAATGTATGCTTGCCCAAAGAAATCATGCGTTTGTGTTTCCAAAATTCGATTCGAACTTTCCGGACAACACAATATGAGCTAGATTTCTCCAGATTTTTATTTTCATTCTTCCTGGTTTTTGAAAATAATAGTTGGCAATCCTGGTCATGAGTGTTATTTTTGTTTTTGTAGTCGGTATGCGATTCGAATAATCGAATACTGATTATTCGATTAATCGAATACTGACTACATAACCCGATTATTAATCGAACGAACCAATAGTAGATTAATCCATTTAAAATTCAGAGGGAAACAAATCCGAAAACATCTTTGCGATATATTAAGAAATGCTCGAGTTATAAGCAATCCAAATATTCAATTTTTTTCTAAATGTTGATTGTTTATACTTTCATTTTATCCCACACATTTATTCCGATTAGACAGTTTGTATTCCAAAAAAAAAAAACAGTGACAAAATAAAGTACCCACTGTGAAAATCGAAATATTTTCGATAAGTTTCCATCATGATACCCCTCGATTGTTTATGTTTTGAGTATTTTGACGTTTAGAAACAACTAGCTTGGCTCTAGAGCATTTGTACACGTGGTCGCACTCGGTGGTGAGGTCGAGAAAAATGGAGAAACGGATATTCAAAAAAAAAAAAATCCTTTGTGCATCCGAAAATTGATCGTTCGAGATGTCGAGAACGGCGTATCGCAGCGAGATGGAAAATGAAAGGTGGGAAGATTTTTAAATCTGTGACGTCACAGATTTTGTTTATGCATGTTACTTTTCTTATAATAGTCCACTACATAGGAAAAGTGTTGCTATTACAAGTAAAAATAAGCAGATGAAATGAAGAACAATTTTTTTTCTTAAAAACAATGTTAGCGTTCGAAATCATGAAAGCCCAACTAACAATTTAGCAGAAACTGAAATTTCAGTATTATTGAGCGAAATTTCAGTATTATTACGTCGACCAAAAACGTAAATGAACAAAGTCAGAGTCACATTATCTTTTGTTCCTTTAACGGAGAAACATTCAACAGTGGATGGGAAAAAAGGTTGCAAGTTTTTTCATGTAAAATTCACTTGAAAATAAATTTAATTGACTTCGTATGAACTAGATTGAGACGAAAAGTTTTCCGCTTGTATCTTAGTTTTAGACGAATGAAGTGTTCAACACCCTAATTGTGAAAAAAGTAATTACAATTGCTGACAAGAGAAAAACTTCCATGAAGTTGCTCTAAAATCCAAACGTAGTAGACATTAGAATACTATTTCTGATATAAGAAGAAATCAAAGAAAAAAAGTCACAGGAGGGTTGTGTCCGAGACACGACCGCATAGTTGACATAGGATTCCGTTAGGCTATCTGTTGATTTTGGATATGTTTGAAGAATTACATCGTTAAACTCTTTGATAATGATTTGGTGGCCCTGAGAGAGCCGTTTTGTTTGGTTGTTGGGTATTGTTTGTTCACTCCACCAGTGCTTATAACCGAGTGATGATGACAGAAGGATGTAAACAGTCGTTGGATGGTGCGTATCAGATAAAAGATACTGAAGTGGAACGAGATATGATGAAAACCGCCCTCTGTGATCCTAGACGAGATGCCTCCCGTGATAAAGGGTGTGTCACATCAAATTGCATCACGGAAAAAATGCTGTAGAAATTCGCCCAGTAGACCGATCCGTTTGGAAAATTTTAGACAGTAAAATAAAAACTATTAAACAACTTTTGGCATTTTCTTTTTATTCATACTTCGAGCCCAAGCCCGTATGCCCGCACCTTCCTCTTTACCCCGTCCATAAGGTTCTGTACAACGTCAGGTTGTAGTTTTTTTTGAACAGAAATCCATTTTCTCTTGAAGTCCGCCTCCGATTTGACAACTTTTGGGTTCTTCCGGAGGGCCTGCCTCATAATCGCCCAATATTTTTCTATTGGGCGAGGCTCCGGCGCGTTGGGCGGGTTCATTACCTTTGGCACGAAGGTGACCCCGTTGGCTTCGTACCACTCCAACACGTCCTTTGAATAGTGGCACGAAGCGAGATCCGGCCAGAAGATGGTCGGGCCCTCGTGCTGCTTCAATAGTGGTAGTAAGCGCTTCTGTAGGCACTCCTTAAGGGAAACCTGCCCGTTTACCGTGCCGGTCATCACGAAGGGGGCGCTCCGCTTTCCGCAAGAGCAGATCGCTTGCCACACCATGTACTTTTTGGCAAACTTGGATAGTTTCTGCTTGCGAATCTCCTCCGGAACGCTGAATTTGTCCTCTGCGGAGAAGAACAACAGGCCCGGCAGCTGACGAAAGTCCGCTTTGACGTAGGTTTCGTCGTCCATTACCAGGCAATGCGGCTTCGTCAGCATTTCGGTGTACAGCTTCCGGGCTCGCGTCTTCCCCACCATGTTTTGCCTTTCGTCGCGGTTAGGAGCCTTCTGAACCTTGTATGTACGCAGGCCCTCCCGCTGCTTGGTCCGCTGGACGAATGAACTTGACAAATTCAGCTTATTGGCGACATCCCGGACCGAACTTCTCGGATCACGTCTAAACTGCTTAACTACGCGCTTGTGATCTTTTTCACTGACGGAGCATCCATTTTTGCCGTTCTTCACCTTCCGGTCGATGGTTAGGTTCTCGATGTATCGTTTTAGTACTCTGCTGACCGTGGATTGGACGATTCCCACCATCTTACCGATGTCCCGATGTGACAACTCCGGATTATCGAAATGAGTGCACAGGATTAATTCACGACGCTTTTTTTCGTTCGACGACTTTTTCCAAATTTACAAAAAATTGACAGTGAAGCATGGCCAACGTGATCTATACACTCTTATCTGATTATAAGCGAAAGCTGAAGATATAATTCCTAAAAATTAAATTTCTACAGCGTTTTTTCCGTGATGCAATTTGATGTGACACACCCTTCATGTATGGATGAAATAAAGAAAAAAAAACTCACCAATGCAATATAAAATTATTACCAATACCGATCACAACTATCAATGTTTCTGATCAATGAAAACATGTTACTTTAATATAGAAAAAACATATTTGAAATGGAAAAGGTAATTTTCTTTTATAGTTTTTTTTCTTTCTGAGTGTTTATTCAACCCCATGCGTATTTTAATTGGACTAACAACAGCTAATACTATATGTATTCTTCACATTTCCAATTTTTCTCGCCGTATAAACTTTCCTTGGGTTTCACCCAAGGAAAGTTTATAAAAAAACAGACAGCTTAAACCAAACGACCCGTTCTCGAGTAACCACCATTAAAGTTCAATATTTAAATTTTATTGCTAGAATTAATTGTATCACTCACCTTACTTGCAATATAAAAATGCCCCCGACTTGCATATATTTGCACTGCCGATTTCCCCGGGCACCTTGGTTTAGATGTCTCTGTTAGGGAAATCAGTCCGGTCGGAAGCGAAAGCTCCCCCTACTTGTATATATTTGCAATGCCGATTTACTCCAGTTAGCTTGGTTAGATGTCTCTGTTAGGGACCCGCCGCATGTGTCGTCAACTTCGACCAATCGGAACTGAGTATTTCCGTTAGGATAGGGGTTGAGATTTATCAATTGTTCGATAGTTTTTTTATGACATATATTATTTACTTCAATATAAAAAATTGTTCTGGAGTGCCGAAATCAATTGACGCAAACATTTCATCAATCCATCATGAAATGACTGAGCAAAAAGCGTTTGAAATTGGACAATTTTCACGATGTACTCCATTTTCGATTTTCAATTTGTACCCCAATATGTTCCCGAAAGACGTAATCCTACGTCAAAATAAACATTTTAGTTTGTGACATGTTCTGTTTTTTTTTCTAATGCGAAAAATATATTTTGGAAATATGTCATTAGTTTCTATATATCCTCTTTCAAATTTACTCGCTGACACACTCAATGTTGTAACATTTGAGTAACTGACTGGTATGCCTGATATGTGAACTTCAAATCTTCCAGGCTACTAATACAATCAAAGTTTAACACAACCAAAACTCGTGAATCTTCCCATCTTCTATTCTTCATCTCGGTATCGTACCGGGCGGTTCCCAAGAAGTACGACATCAGTAAGGTAGCGGTCAAAACGAAATGGGTGGGTTATATCTATGATATAACCGCAAGGTTGACGTAGGACTACCGTTGTCTTAGTAACCATTCGTATTGTTTTGATACAATTATTGATTGAATGAAACAATGTTTGAATGCAATTGAATTCAATATATTTGCTTTATAAGTAAAAAGTTTGAACAATTGCCATGTAAAATCAATTCATGCATTGTAATAGATTCTGTCCTTCGTTACAAGTAAATTCGATGACCGTCCTTTTACGTTTGATATGATTCCTATCATTGTGTTTTACATTTCCCTCTGAAACTATTACATCTCTCATGTTTACGTAGTTACGAACCGTGAAAGTTCATTCACCTCTAGTACCTGAAATGACGATTTTCCCAAGCTTCTCAGTTTAGAAGTACGTTTTAGGGAAACATATTCCGGTCTGCACAAAGATAAGTGAGTACAAAAGTACTCGCAATTTGCATATATTTGCAATGCGGATTCCCCCAGGCATCTTTGTTTTGAAATTTATCTAAGGGAAATACATTTCGATGGGAACAAAAATACCCCCGGCTTGTTTGTATTGGCAAAGCGGATTCCCCCAGGCACATTGATTTTGAAGTTCATGCTACGGAAACACATTTTGGTGTGCACAAAAATACCTCCAAAAATTCCTCCGGAACACAAATTGTTGTTTTAACGCATTTCTGTAGCGGGGTGTAAGTTCAAGGTGACGCTTGAAGTGCAAGGTTTTGGACGTTGATACCTCTTTGCCCGCTGAACGGAGTGGTATGATATTTACTTCATTCGAAAGACAAAATGTCCAACAGTTATAAGTTTGTTAATTATTGACCAGAAAAGTTATACCACTCAGTTATGATTGCGCAGTGGTTGATGTACGATTGCTGGAATCTGTGTGTTTATCTAACACAGATTTCAAAACCAATGAGCCTGGGGAAACCGGCATTTCCAAATAGAAGCAAGGAGCGGGCAGCGTTACCAATGTTCCAGTTTAAGCTGAATTCTTCCAGCTTTTATCCATCGATCCAATCAAACAGTTAAATCCTTAAATCTTTCAATTTCAGTATAATTTAAATCCAGTTTTATCCACTTTTTTCCAAATGTGAACTTCAGTTTTACCCATTTTGTGTAAAATAAATTCTGAATGTATAAATATGCATTTGCACTATTGTTGGCACAGCCGACAAAGACTTCGGACCGCCATTTAGCTATGTAATTAATTTTTAGTTCAACAATAATTACATGTTTAGTCTTGCTTGCAATACGTAGTCTGATGCCTAAAGAAAATTGTAGTGATTTGTATTTTAACTGTACTGTTTCCAATTGTACGTTCAATGTGTTCTTTAGGGTGCCAATGAATGTATGGGGAAAAATCGACCCAAAAATTTCAAAAAGTTACCCTATACGAAATGTTCACCAACTCGAAAAAACACCCTATGCCGAATTTCAGCTCAATTGGACTTAAGGGTGAGTGGCGCAAAGCGGTCAAAATTTGAGTTTTTTGAAAATCGAAAAATCACACAAGGGGGGAGTAAAGGAAATCGGGGTTTTCGAAAAAAAAATTTGATGCCAAATGTCTTAAAATTGTATGACACGTCGAGATTTACAGTTATATTAAAAAAAAAATTGTCGAAAATCGATTTTTCAGGCGTAAAACCGACCAAGTGCCAAAAAACATATTTTTGACAGAAAAAAATCGAGATAACTGTAAATCTCGATGAGTAATGCAATTTCAAGACATTTGGCATCAATGTTTTTTTTGAAAATCTCGATTTCTGGTGATTTTTCGTTTTTCAAAAAAAAACTCAAATTTTAACGTTTATGACACCAGTAAATGATCTTGAATGAGCTAATATTTTGCATTGGGTATATTATCGTGTAAATCAACATTTCGTAGCAAGTTCCGAATGAAAAATCGAGATAACTATTTTTACTAGCACTCAAAACCATACTTTTCGTTTCGTACTCCATAAAAAACTAAGTCCCAGAATGCCGATTTCTGACAAAAAAAAAATTCGAGATGACAATAGATCCCGACGTTTCGTGCAATTTTAAGACATTTGGAATCAAAGTTTTTTTTTAGAAAACCCCGATTTCCTTTACTTCCCCCTTGGGTGATTTTTCGATTTTCAAAAAACTTTGAATGCTTTGCGCCACTTTCCCTTAGATCCGATTAAGTTGAAATTTGAATAGGGTAAAACCTCGATAAAACGGTGGTGAACATCTTTTATGAGGTAACTTTTTGAAATTAGAGAAGACCATTTTCATTGGCACCCTAGTGTTCCTTCATGTTGTTTGTTGGTTTTCTGAATGTTTACATGTTCTTTTTCATATATTTTCCTATTCGTATGGCTCAGTTAGTGTTTGACAATTCTATGACAATTCGCGATTGAAATCGGAAAATGTTTCGTTCAATCACTGGTTTAATCAATAATTCAATCAATACACTCGAATGATTACTGAGCCAACGGTAGTCCTATGTCAACCTTGCGGTTATATCTTAGGTATAACCAACCCAGTTTTTGTTTTAATTTTATTTTTCTCAGTGCAACATGAATGAAATTCAAAAAAAAAAACATAATGACCCCTGGAATAAGATTTTGGGAATGATTACGATGTGTTTACTTTTCATTTGAACCAAAAAAAATAAAGAAATGAAAAAAAAATTGTTGGCACATTATTCTGCCAATCACTGTATATATAAAACATAAATAGGTACTAAATATGATTGTGTCTTTCTATGAAAACGTTTCACAGAATAAAATAAAATTGAATAAATTTCTGGAAAAAATAACAGTCTCAAATTTAAACCGCAATAGCTGCTTCGCTGGTAATTGTAATTTGTTTTGTGCGTCATGCACATCCCTTCCTTACGCTCCGAGCATCTTCTTAACCGAATAGCCCGGAATGGCGTAGAAGAAGAGCAGCAGCAGGATGGCGAGTCCGACGATGATGAGTCCCTTGATGATGCGCCACTTGTAGTTGTGCCAGATGATGTACCGGATCGATTTGAGCGGATTTAGGAACCACATGAAGGACGCATCCGGCCGGCTGTGGACGAAAAAAAAAGTGAAACGAAACGACAAATGATTCTGTGGGGAGCTTTTATCGTGGCGCAGCATCGCACTGCGAAGCTTTCAATTATAACAGTCAGAAAGGGCTTTCGCTCGAAGGAAAGCTCCACATACTTGGGCTTTTCCAGTGGGTCGGGCTCGTTCCGCCCGTAGCCGGCGGGATTTTTCTCCGCCTCCTCCTTGGTGAGCAGATGGATCTCCGCCTCCACCTTGCCCGTCAGCTCCATCTCGTCGTTTTCCTTCTTGATGAAAAAAGGCCACCACCCGCGGACCCGTTTCTGCTTGAAGATGTTCACCGTGGGAACGCTGTCGGTCTTGAGCATATCCAGTGTGCACAGCTTGGAGGATTTGGCCCCGCGCGGAAAGCGGTTCAGATTGAGCGAAATGGCCCCGAGAAAATCATCCGCCGAGAAGTGGTCCGCGTCCCACACCTGCAGCTCGAGACGGGCAGGAATTTTGACCTCCGTTTCGTCCCAGCTGAAGAGGGACTCCTTGCGGGACAGCACGATCCGTTCCTCGGCGGCCAGATACTCGAAGGGAAAGATGAACCGCCAGTTGAAGTTTCCCTCGCCGGTTAGCGAGCGGTAGTGGATATCGGTGGCCTGGATGTCCTGGGGACCCTTCAGCCAGCTGGAAGGCATTGAGTTGGAATCAGTAAGTGCGACATTAATGTTTTTAACAATGACTCACCCTTTAACGTAGATATCGGACATCTTTTCGCCCGTGAAGAAGGCATCGTCTTCCAGCACAACGTCGTCTGTGTTCCAAATGACAACCCGCAGCTCGTAGGACTTGGGTTTCCGGGGAGAAATATCCACCGGGGGTCCCGGCAGTGGCATATCCATCGGGAACATGTCGACCCACATTTCCAGCTTGCCCTGCTCGATTCCAGGCTTATCGGTGCTGTACAGTGGCCGGCTCTCGATATGTTCGGGGACAATCTGCAAATAGAATTTGCGAATTTGAAATTTTGAGTGGTATCCGAGACACGACCGCATTGTTAACGTAGGACTAACTGTTTTAACACCCTCAAAGGCATGGGAGGCTATCCTCCACCTGTCAACTTTAAGTCGACATGTTCATCTAGAGGCTAAGAAAGGCGCTCTAAAGCTAAAAAGATGGAAGAAAATATGAGACGGAGACAAAACTGGCCACTTGAGCATCCCGAATCACTTATCCGTTGGACCATTCTCAGAGATGAACAGGGATTGGATGGTACATAGGACTAATTATGACATTCCATACAGAGTGATCGCACTTTCTCGCCAGTGTGGGATTAGCGTGGGCCCAGTATTCATAATGGTTCAACAATGTTCTATACTGATGGTCCGAAAATGGCTAACATAACAGGAGCTGGAGTGTATGGTCCCAGAATAAACTTTCTGTAACTATGGGGAACTGGCCAATATTTTTTTCAGGCAGAAATAGCCGGATTAATAGAATGTCCACAACTTTATTTTTTCAGACATTCAAGCGGTACTTTAAACGCTTAATGCTTGTAAGTGCGATATTTGTCTGGGAACGCATTTGTCTTTTACGGCAACTAAGTCAGATAAGTTTGGTGTAACTGCACTGGATTCCTGGTTATAGAGGAAAATTAACAATCAGATGAACTTGTAAAATGCTGCCCAAACTCTCCCTCCACTGGTCCAGACCCATTGCATAGCTATACAACGTAACCAGTCAAAAACATTAATTACTCCGAGTATTAAAAATTAGTCTACAATTGCTGAGTCTTAGTAAGAAAGACCTCAGCACATTCACTGGTCTTATAACAGGACACTGTCCAAGCAAATACCATCTTCGAAACATAGGTTTCGTACCTTGCATTGGCTATTCTGGAGCCCATGGAGGTTTGGTTTGTATCACCGATCAGAGTTATACATTTCATCAGACAGATTATTCTTGATTGACACCCATCTCGCTGTAGCTCTCCGTCTACTTCCCTCTACCCATCTACTCGTTCATCATTAAGCAGTAGATAAGCTTGAAGTGTAGGTGTAGAATGGTGTAGAATGTACGATATCTTTCCACATATCTGTGGTACGGCGGGGCGAAAAGTGCATACCTTTCTCATACACATTGTTAACCTTATATTCAGTTCATATTCATTACTCGCAAATACAAGACGTGAAAAGTATTCAGCTCGTTCATTACCATACACGCGATCCGAAAGTCCACGGTTCTTGTCCGTCGGGATTGTGTCCGTTGCGTTGCTCGGTTGTTGGTTCTGCCCAATTCGCTCATCAGGTTATGGGCCCAGTTTGGTATTGACGTTCGAGTGAAATGTTTTAGGCGGCTTTTGTGTATAAGTAGAGTTGGTTTTCTCCAGTGAAATTTCGAGAGGAGCCATCTTGTTGACGTAGGACTACGTCTAACCGGAAGATATAGGGGGTGAAATGGAAATCTAGGCACTGAACAAGTAGGAAAAAATGCAAGATTTGAAACGCTTATAACTCGAGCATTTCTCAATATATCGCAAAGGTTTTTGCTTCAATTGATAGGAAATATATCTACGCATCTATCATAACGAATAACATTTCATTTTTCTTGAGATAAATAATTGAATAATTGTGAAATATCAAGCATTGTCAAAATGCACTATGTGCCCATTTTTGATTGGTCCATTTTGTGCTCCTCAAATCGTACCGACCAAAACGGGCAACCAGAGCAGCAGCGAAATAGAATGAAGCACGATTGGAAAGGAAAAAGAAAAAAATGAACGAAACATTGGTCGCAGTCTCACACATGCGTAATTCTCGAGCCAGCCAGTCAGCTTAAAAATCCCCGCTCCGCTGCCGTAACGATCATTCTCATCCAAACCGTACACCACATCGGTTCGCATCACAACACATCAACAAACCAACCCAAGCAGCCATGTCTGGACATGGTAAAGGAGGAAAAGTGAAGGGAAAGGCAAAATCCCGCTCGAACCGTGTTGATCTAGACAGGCAGTTGCAGCGAGTGGCGAGTGGCAAACGCAATCGCAAAACGGCATCAGGTAGCAGAAGAAAAAAGTTTGTTCTTTATACAAACTGCTTTGGTGGCAAATCCAGAGCAAGGCGGCATCGAGGGCGTTCGAAATGGTTTATTTCAAAACCACGAGTACTAAGTTTTCTAAATTGGAACCATTCCATAAAACAAGGCGCTTTTCAGGGCCATTAAACCTTCCAAAAAAGAGTTTAGGAAATACAGTTCAATGCTTTCTAAAACATTATCCAAAATAATAATAAAACACAAATTGATTTTTTCATAATTTGTTAGCCAGGATCTGATGAGTATGTGAATTTGGCAGTTGTTCTGAGCTTATTGATAATTGGGGACTTCCCTGATTATTCAATTTTCACCAATTCTTAAATTGTTTCCAGATTGAAAGTACAGTAATTTACAATTAGTTCGACATTTAGCTAAATGGACGGACATGTAATGCGACTTATTTAGTTGGACATTTTTGTAAACATAGAGATCCAAATTATGACCCCACATTGAAAGTCGACACTGTACCGCTGTCATCGCAAATGTTCAATTACAGGTTAAAATCGCCTCCAATGCGACAATGAGTGGCGCTTCGGCACGTCGCATTGAATGTAATTTACTGTACAACATGTCACAAAGCTGGATGGGAAGAAATTTTCCAACTGTGAAAGCTGTGGCGAGTGGTAACAAATCGCTAAACAGGAAGGTTCAGCCGAACAAGATGGGGATATCGAGTGATAACAAAACAATAAACTCTTTAGATTGAAGATAATTTTGCGATCCTGAAAAGGACCCTTTTTAGCCTGCATGTGGATCCAACAAGCGAACAGATCGTAATGAATGTATTTTTTTTGCCATCGCTCCCTTTTAACGCTCATTCGTTCGTCTCGTTGGACTCGCCCCTTTGGCTGAGTCTGCCGATTTGTCTCTATCCTGTGAGTGTGTACCGCTAGAGTATAAAACACGCGGACCCCAAAAAAATATCTTATTTTCTTTCAAACCGTAAACCCGTGTGGTTGTACGGCATCGGCATCGTGGACGTAACAAAGGAGGACAAGTTAAGGGAAAGGCAAAGTCCCACTCGAACCGTGCAGGTGTGCAGTTCCCTGTTGGTCGCATTCACTGATTACTCCGCAAGGGTAACTAGGCCGAACGGATTGGTGCCGGAGCACCAGTATACCTAACAGCGATTATAGAGTTTCGGCCGTCGGAGTGCTCGAGTTGGCTTGCAAAGCTGATCACGACAATCAGAAAACCCGCATCAAGAACAGAGCAGCTTCGGTTCGGCGTTCATCAAGGCAACAATTAGTTTCAGTGAGTGGCAAAGTGTTTCTCCGGCACGTCGCATTAAATGTAATTTACTGAACAACATGTCACAAGCTGGATGGGAAGAAATTTTCCAACTGTGAAAGCTGTGGCGAGTGGCAAACGCAATAGCAAAACAGGAAGGTTTAACCGAACAAGATGGGAATATCGAGTGATAACAAAAACACAACACCGAAGGTTCTTTTCAGAACCACCAACATATTCATAAAGAGTAAACAGTAAACTAATCCATTTTTCAGGTAGATAGGTAGGTATTCACGTAGGAGAAGAAAATAAAACAATATATTTAAATATATATTTAACAAAAGCTGTCCCCTTTGTATAGTCCTACGTCACTCCGGTTATGTCCCCGACATTACCCACCCGTCTTTTTTTTCCGGTGGATGTGATGGATTCCTGTGTATTATTGTAGCAGTGGCAAAGCGCACAGTGAGGCTACTCTATTCAAAAAACTGGACGAAAATTTGAGCGTGACCGCGTGTGTTAAGAAAACTTTCCCTCCTATAACGTGCAGTAGGGCACGGGAGTGTGTGTGTAAAAGCCATTCGGTTTGACGGTTTACTTGTTCCATTCGTCGCGCGCGGGGTGAATAAGAAATAGAAATGAGTGAGAAATTTTTATTCTCGCGATTGAATAATCATAATTATTCAATATGGAAAACCCGAATGGAAATGCTCCTAAAAAGGGAATGTGATGCAAAACCGGAGCCGGTCACAAGTGAATGGACGAAGGACGATATGAAGTGTCACGCGGTGATTGTTCTGTATTTAGAAGACAATCAACTTAATTTGGCGAAAGACGCGATTTCGGCCAAGGATGTTTGGCGTCGTTTGCAGCAGTATCACGAAAAAACGACCATGACGTCGCGGGTCTCCTTGCTTAAAAAGATATGTAGCATTAATTACGGTGATGGTGAAGATTTGGAAAAGCATCTATATGAAATGGAGGAGCTCTTCATTCGTCTTGCGTGCGCGGGCCAAGCGCTTGAAGAATCGTTGCAAATTGCAATGATACTTCGGAGCCTGCCGGAGTCATACAGCGGTCTGGTGACGGCCTTGGAGAGCCGACCGGAAGAAGATTTGACAATGTCACTCGTGAAGCAAAAGTTGCTCGACGAGTACCAAAGGCGGAAGGAGCGTTTCTCGGTGTCTGGTGAGAAAGCGATGAAGATGGATTCAAGTAAGCTGAAGAAACGGTTGTGCTTTCATTGCCAGAAGCCTGGCCATTTCCGGAACGATTGTCGTTCTTGGCTGCAGTTGCAGCAGAATAAAAGTGGTGAAGACTCAAGAAGCGGCAGAGCGGGAAAATTGAAGGCGAAGAAAGGTGACGTGAAGGCGAAATTGACAACCGAGAAGGATGTTCCGATATGTTTCACCGTCGGAAATCCACGAAGAAAGGGTTGTTGGTATATAGACAGTGGATGTTCGTGCCATATGACCAATGATCGGGCCTTTTTCACCGAGTTGGATGAAAGCAAGCAGGTGCAGGTTGTGCTCGCGGACGGTTCTACATCAAAGTCGCACGGAATCGGCGAAGGATTCGTGAAGTGTGTGAACGATAAAGGAAATGTGCTTGAAGTGAAGTTAACTGAAGTGCTCTTCATACCGGATTTGGACAGTGGGTTGATATCAGTTCGAAAGCTGACGAAGAAAGGTTTTCTTGTGAATTTTGTTGACTCAGTGTGCTCTGTTGAGAGTGAAGCCGGTAAGACAGTTGCGATGGGAGAGATAAACGGAAATTTATTCATGCTGAAGACTGTTGATTATGTAAAGCTGAGTGTGGAAGGAAAGCATCTGCCGAAATGCCAACACATTTGGCATCGGCGGTTTGGCCATAGAGATCCTACGGTCCTGGACCAACTGAAAGCGGGAAATCTTGGAGTGAAATTCCGGATGCAAGATTGCGGATTACGGCAGGTCTGTGAGGACTGTCTTAAAGGTAAGCTTCCACGTACTCCTTTCCCTAAAGCCTCCAGTAGTAGAGCTTCCAGAGTGCTCGACCTGGTGCATACCGACGTATGCGGACCCATGGTGAATGTGACCCCGGGAGGCAACCGATATATGATGACACTCATTGACGACTTCAGCCGGTACACTGTCGTTTGCTTGCTGCGCCAGAAGTCAGTCGTAGCAGGATGCATAAAACGATATGTCGCTCACGTCAAGACGCGTTTCGGAAGAGCGCCTTGTGTAATCAGATCGGACGGAGGAGGCGAATACGTCAACAGCGAGTTGAAGGCGTTTTTCGAGAAAGAGGGGATCCAGGCTCAGTACACAGCTGCATACAGCCCTCAGCAGAACGGTGTAGCAGAGCGCAAAAATCGAACGTTGCAGGAGATGGCAACGTGTATGTTGCTTGACGCAAGCCTCGATGTGAAATATTGGGGTGAGGCGATCATGACTGCCGCTTACGTTCAAAATCGACTCCCTTCCCGTGCAGTTGACAAGACGCCGTTTGAGAAATGGTTCGGTAAGGCACCTGTATTGAGCCATCTTCGAGTGTTCGGATGCCCAGCTAATGTACATATTCCGGAAGTTAAGAGGGTCAAGTTAGACTGCAAAGCACAGAAACTAGTCTTCGTCGGATACTGTGAGGATCGCAAGGCATTTAGGTTCTTGGATCCTGAAACCAACAGAATCACGGTCAGCCGTGATGCGCGATTCATCGAACATTGCAATGGTTCACACATGATGGAATCTGAATCGAATCAATCGAATGAAACTGGAGATAGTGACGGATGGCCAGAAGCTGGAGTCGATGGCGCTGAGTTGCCGAACAAGTTGGATGTTGACGAAGAACAGTCTGTGCATGAGGAGTTGCTTCAGGAGGAGCAGTAAGCTCAAGTGGAGCCAGGGCATGATTCCGAGGAGGAGTTTTACGGTTATGACGACCAAGAACCGGTCGATAACCGTGCTGTAGCGTCAGCGTCTGATGGACAGCAACTTGGTGAAAAGCGTTCGAACAGAGGGGTTCAACCGATGTGGCTTCAAGACTTCGTTGTTGACGTGGCAATGGTTGTGGAAGATGACCCGAGCAGTTACGAGGAGGCAACTCGAGGCTCTGAGAAGGAGTTGTGGGAAGCTGCTATGCACGAAGAGTACGACTCATTGATACGTAATGAAACGTGGACACTAGTCGATTTGCCCGTCGGTCGAAAACCAATTGGCAGTAAGTGGGTGTACAAGAAAAAGGAGGACAGCCTTGGTAACGTTATCAAGTACAAAGCCCGTTTAGTTGCCCAGGGTTTTTCACAACAGTTTGGTGTCGACTACGATTCCGTTTTTGCACCGGTAGCTACGCAAACCACATTAAGGATCCTGTTAACTTTCGCTGGTCAGAAGCAGATGAACGTTCGCCATTTAGACGTGAAGAATGCATACTTGCACAGTCAATTAAATGAGGAGCTGTACATGAAACAGCCCAGGGGGTTTCAGAAGCCTGGTCAGGAGAAGCTAGTATGTAGACTTCAACGCGGTATCTATGGACTCAAACAGGGGGCGCGGATTTGGAACGAGACTATCCAGAGTATACTGGAGGCGATTGGATTAAAGCAGGCTAGAGTGGATCCATGTTTGTACAAGAAACGCGTCTCTGGGGGATTCGTCTATCTCCTGATTTATGTGGACGATATAATCGTCGCATGTGAGTCCAAAGAAGAAATCGATCATGTAGAGTATGCGCTGAAAGAGAAGCTAAAGCTATCATCCCTTGGAGAAGTCAGCTGTTTTCTGGGGATTAGAGTCACCAAGGATTCGGAAGGTTACTATTCTTTGGATCAGTACGGATTCATCATGAAGATCGCTAATCGGTTTCATCTAGAACGCGCCAAGGGTTCCAAGATTCCTCTTGACACAGGATATTTCCGCAGTCGTGAAGGCAGCAAAGCGTTGCCTGATAACAAGCAGTATCAGAGCTTAATCGGAGCCTTACTCTATGTGTTAATACGCGGCCGGATGTGTCAGCAAGTGTATCGATCCTCGGTCGAAGAGTGAGTAAGCCTTCAGAAGCAGATTGGGTGGAATTGAAAAGGGTGGTTAGATACCTCGTCAAGACAAACCACTACAAACTCAAGCTAAAGTGTGTCAGGGGTGAACCAGCACAGTTAGTCGGTTATAGCGATGCCGACTGGAGCGGGGACACGGATGACCGCAAGTCCAATACCGGGTATTTATTCCAGCTTGGGCAAGCGACTATCTGTTGGGCCAGCCGCAAACAGACCAGCGTTTCACTTTCTAGTATGGAAGCAGAATACATTTCTTTATCGGAAGCATGTCGGGAGCTACTTTGGCTTCGAAAACTGCTGGAAGACTTTGAGGAGAAGCAGAACGGTCCTACTACCTTGTTTGAGGACAATACTAGCTGTATAGATTTTATTTCGGTTGATCGTTCTTCCAGACGATCCAAACACATCGACACACGAATGTATTTCGCTAAGGATCTGTCAGATAAAGGCTTGGTGGTTGTTCAATATTGTCCATCAGAATCAATGATTGCTGACATTCTCACAAAGCCACTAGGTTGCCTGAAGCAGAAGGAGTTCTCGGAGATGATGGGCCTAATCGAGGCCAGCAGCCGCTAAGATATCGAGGAGGAGTGTAGAATGTACGATATCTTTCCACATATCTGTGCTACGGCGGGGCGAAAAGTGCATACCTTTCTCATACACATTGTTAACCTTATATTCAGTTCATATTCATTACTCGCAAATACAAGACGTGAAAAGTATTCAGCTCGTTCATTATCATACACGCGATCTGAAAGTCCACGGTTCTTGTCCGTCGGGATTGTGTCCGTTGCGTTGCTCGGTTGTTGGTTCTGCCCAATTCGCTCATCAAATGGGACATACCAGAATAGTTCAAAACAATGGACGCAGTGGTTCATATTCAACAGGAAAAAAAAATGGTAGGACTGCGAACTTATTGTATTCTTTGGCTGATCGCTGTCTAGAGTGAGACTGAAAAAAGGAATACCACTCGTCTGGTACTAAGTTAAACACTTTTTATCTTTGTTTATTTTGTAGAAGAACCGAGACCATACACACATCGTTGCTTCAACCGGAACAACAATCGATAAGAACTGATTCTCATCCGTCTATGGCTAGGTCACATTTTTTTGAAGTAGGATCACGTCTTTTGGGAACATATATTCGGGGTACAAATTGAAAAACGAAAATCGATCGCATAGTGAAAAACTTCAAACGCTTATTACTTACATTCATTTCATGGTTGATTCATGAGATTTTTGCGTCAATCGATTTGGGCACTCCATAACAATTTATAAGATTGAAGAATATAAAATATATCATACAACTTACTAACGAACGATTGAAAACAATTGGCGTCTTTCGTCTTTCGTCGTACCGCATCACGGACATTTGCTTCAACAGATAAAAGATGCCATCGACGCCGTTCTTCTCGAACAAACGCTCCAACCTGGACCAAATTTCCTTCGGCGTGGTCTTCCCCTTGATGAAATCGAGGTGAGAATCCGCGATTTTGGGGATGATGATGGACTTGCACTTCGCATCCTGCTGCTCCCTTTTTTCACGCTGTTGCCCCTTCTGCGTTTTCAGTGCCGTTTTCAAAACTCCTCTTGTTCCATTTCGAAAAAGCTCGCTGCGTTCTTTCTTCCTCCATTCCGCTTCCAGCTGTCAGAATCCGTTCGAAATTCCGTAACCGAACTTACTTCGAACCGAACAACCGTACCGAATTTTTCACCTTCTACGTGAAAGAAAAATTTCTCGCGTGTTGAACTACGTCAAACAAATCACGTTGCTATGGTTACCACGTAACTGGGTCCACAACCTAATGAGTTGAAGTGTTAACTTAGCAATGGTCAGAGACAGGGAGACTTATATAGCTACCAAGCAAACCATTTGTCATGACAATGTCATGCGAAAATGCGAAAACAGAATAGAAACTGAGAGAGTCATACGGTATGAGGCATGATGTCGACGCCAACCTCTCTCAGTTTCTATTCTGTTTTCGCATGACATTGTCATGACAAATAGTTTGCTTGATAGCTACTATTGTAACGCAAAGCCTACTACTACATTTCAATTGAAACATACTACAAAGCTCACTGCGGCGCAAAGTACAGTGCGACGAATCTGTGTGCGAAAAAGATTTCGGCCGTACCATGCCTGCAAACACCAACAGGACGCTGAAACAGAACTTCTGACAGAGTTCTGACCAAGTACAATGGATGTATGTTGAGGGATGATGAAACCTATGCAAATATGAACTCTCAAAACCGGATCTAAAATATTATCAAATTTGTCTTCGCAGGTAAAACAACGTATGTATGAATATGCCATCGAACTCTCAAAATTGACGCGAAAATTGCGAATTTATCTTTGGGATCTATATCCACATGGATCCCACGTTGCGGTATCCAAGAGTCTGATAAAGCTCATAAGGACTATAAGTTATAAAGAGTACGCTGCCTAAACATATTCGAGCGGGTTCGTCCGTCCGAAGGCTTCCAAACCATGAATACAAACCTTGCAACCAACCCGTGGGACCTCTTCCCACCGGTGCAGGACCGCCAGGGCCAGATGTTCGTCACGATATTTACAGGTGGTCGGACTGTTCCACGTTTGGATTTCTTCGTTGGCAAAGGTGAAGCAGTACCTCCCGATCGCGACCCGATCCTGCAGGTACTGTGGCGGTTCCAGTTTGTTTTCCTTGCAAAGCCGCGACAAGATCTGGGTCGGCTTCATCGGATCGCGCCACTGATTATAACCGGAACTGAGAAAAAAGAAAAAAAAACATTTATCCTTCTTTGAAAATCAACGAAGATCTTCACACTTACTCTTCATAACGCGCCGCAATCCCACATGTCGGCCGGTGCTTGCTGTAGAAGCGGTTCTCCAGGTCGATCTTCGTTTCGCCGATCAGATCGTCCGAACCCACCAGGTCCCAGTCGTAGATCTGCACCGTAAGCATCGAGTCCTGCGGGAAGGTCGCCTCGATCTCGAAGCACTTGCCAAACACAGGGTTCAGCTGCTTGCTGACATAGTTTTCTTTGTCCGAAATCCGTTTGCTGCCCAGCTGCAGCACCACGTACGGATCGGCCTTTCCGTTCAGATCCATTGGGTGCAAATCGGTGGCTTTGATCACGTAAACTCTCACCAAAACGTGGATGGGATCGTTCAGGGGAAGTGTTGGGGCGAACGCCGGATCCATGCCCTTCTCGATCGGAAGCTTGTAAACCTTGATCGCTCCCTTGAAGAAGCCCACTATTCGGTTCTCGTCCTCAGTGCTGTCGCCGGTTTTCTTGCCTCGATACAGTGGGAACGACAGGAGCCACTCCTTGAAGTTTTTGTACTCTGGTTGGGATTCCAGCTCGTTGGGATAGATGTGACAGGTGGCAGTTTGCGGATTGAATGTCTTTTTCGGAGTCGTCTTGGGGCTAAGTTTAGCAACAAACTTCGAAGTCTTCACGCCAAGTTTCTTGCCACCATCGGCTCCCATCGGTATGTGATTCTCCAGCGCCCGAATGTTGCCGCTGGATGATTTTGAGGCTTCGATCAGTTGCTCATACGAGAGGAAGTACTTTGTCCACCAATCTTTGCTCGATTCATCGTCATCCTCCGCGTCGAATGTGTCCTCGTGTTCCAGCTTCTTCTTCGTCTTCTTGCCTTTCGCCATTTTGCTGACACAGGCCGCCCCGTAAAGAGTTAGGTTCTCGCCCGAGGTGGAAGGCTTCATTATGCTGCCATCGTTCGGCACGTTTGTACTGTTTCCTACGCCATCCTTCTGCTTCGAGAGAACAATCTGACCATTCTGATTGACGCGCCTCGTCGCGTCGTCCCGGGGAGCAGCTCGATGCATGTACTTGTGGATCGAGGTTATCTGATGGGTTCCGACCAAAGTGTACCTGCCGAATGATCGGCAATCCACTGCCCGAATTGTGATCGGTGGTGCATAGCGTTCTTCGAGGGGAAGCTCCAGGTCGAAACATTTCAACATATTGGCGAAGTTCGGGTTCTTCTTCGCATTTTGGATTATACTTGAGTTCAAAATCTTCCCGGAGCATTCGATGTCGATCCGTGGCTTGTCGACAGTCATAAAGTGGACCCTCTTCAGGTCCCTCAAGCCCCAAAACAGAACCTCGATTCGGAATCGGGCCAGATGCGGACGAACCTCCCTCGGAACAGGTAAGATCGTCATGGTTGCAGGGCCCGATCTGTCTCCGTGAAACTCCGTAGCGATGTACTTCGGTTCCGCAAGTCTCGGAACGTCATCCGATCCCAGCTCTAACATCTCGAATGCCGCCAACAGTTCGCCAGCATTGTCCAGCCCTCGCGTTATTTCGAACCATTCCAGTACCGGGTTCGTATAGTGATTATCTTTGAGTTTGATTCTCGGCTTCGCCAGAGCTCTTCCGATAAACTCCGATTTACCCACCTTATCCTGGTCATAGATTTCAATCACAATCGTCGGCGGATCCTTCTTGATCTCGTCCTTCGCCCCGTAGATCACAATCTCATCGAACACCAACTGTTCGTCCCACGTCGGACTCAGCGTTTCCTCTATAACCTGGGTGGTCCTCGAAAACTCAGTGATGTATACCGTAGCGTACGGATCGCTCAAACCGGACGCATCCGACCCGATCAACGATCGCGCCTGGTACACGTGGGCTCGCATTTGAAACACATGTTTCTCCACATACCGAACGTCCGATGGCGCCGGAACGCTAGTTTTGTCTGAGTTCTTCAGCTCGTACGACAGCTCGAAGCCACGTGGCAACCCGGCGAAAAACGACTTCTTGTGCTTCAACATTCCCAACCAGAGGTAGATGTGCAACTTGGCCCGTATCTGCCACCCGGCCGGACCTTCCGCTTGCTTCCCGGGTAGCTTCAAGAATATCGTCTGTACCTTCCCACAGAACTGTCCGGTTTCCTCCTCCGTCGTCGAGTAAATCAAATCTCTCGCGCTGGTCCGATGGTACGCCACACGCTTCCCGTTTGCGATCATCCAGATGAACACATCTGGAAGCGCGTGTTGTGGATCGTCCACCAAAAATCGCAGCTTGCTCAGATAGCTCTGGGCCGTTTTATAGCGCTCCTTCATCGAACTCTTTGTCACCAGCGCTCGCAGATTCCGCGACATGTTCCCAATCGATTCCACCTCCCGCTGGCAAAGCTTCATCCGCTCCTTGTCCAGCTTGGTCTTCCCCGTGCCCGGACCAACCAGCGCACCCTTCGTAATCGACCCGTACCTGTTACAGGTGGTGGCCACTTCCTCCAGCACCGCCCTAAGCTTCACTTCCGCCGTGGGATCTTCGTCCTCGATCAGCAAATTGGTTTCCGCCAGTCCGATCTCCATCCGCTCGGTGATCTTTGCGATCATGTTGCTGTTGTACATCCGCCGTCTCAGATCCGGAAAGGCACAGCGCACATCCATGCACGGTTTGTTGTCCCAGTAGGGCAGGAAGAAGTGACTCTTGTCGTGCGAGATCGGTTTCGCGGCGCTGGTGGTGCTACAGTACGACGTCGTATCCACCGCCTCGAGCTCTTCGTCGTCGCTCAGGTTCGTTGTGCTTTCGTTGTGACCGTCCAGCGAGTTGCCCGCGTTGCCCATGCTCAGCTCGAAGTAAACCGGCCGATCGCACACCTTCCGGTCGACCATCGACGCCTCCAGGACCGTGCCGAAGAGGAAGAAGTCATCGTTCTTGCAGTACGACGACTCCGAGATGGGCAGCGTGGTCTCGAGTTCGACTGGAAGGGGGAAGAGAGAGATTGGTTCACATGTGTAGCGGTGGGATCTTAGCGGGTGTTACGATCAAACTTTAATAGACTCAAACTTGGCAGTTTTATTTCTACATATTTCGTACTTTTGTAATTTTGTAGTTTCTGTATTTTTGTCTTGTTTGTATTTTTACCGTTTTTGTATTTTTGTCGTTTTTGTAGTTTCGTCGTTTTTGTTTTTCTGTCGTTTCTGTTTTTTATCGTTTTTGTATTTTTGTCGTTTTCGTATTTTTGGCATTTTTTTTATTTTGGTTGTTTCTGTTTTTTTTTGTGTTTTGGCGTTTTACATTTTTGTCGTTTTTGTATTTTCGTTATTTTTGCATTTCTGACGTTTTGTATTTTGTATTTCTGTAGTTTTTGTATTTTTGTTATTATTGCATTTCTGTCGTTTTGTATTCTTGCATTTCTATCGTTATTGTACTGTATTTTTATTTTTGTCGCAAAAGTCATATTCTCTTATTTTAATAGTTTCGTATTTTTTATTTCTCGAGATTTAGAATGTTAAAATTTGGGATGCTAAAATTTTTAACTTTTAGAGATTTTCCATTTTTTTTTGTATTCTCATATTTTGTTTTTTTTTCATATTTTCGTATTTTCAATTTTGAGAATTCCAAAACTCGTATTCTCGTATTTTCGTATTTTTGAATTTTCGCGATTTTGATGGTCCAAGTTTCAAATTTTTTGTATTTTTAGAATTATTGTATTTTTGAATTTTTGCATTGGTTGTTTCTGTATTTTTGTCATTTTTGTTTTTTTTTTGTGTTTTGGTGTTTTGCATTTTTGTCTGTTTTGCATTTTTGTTATTTTTGCATTTCTGTCGTTATTGTGTTTTTGTCGTTTTTGTATTTTTGTCGCAAAAATTTGTATTCTCGTATTTTTATAGTTTCGTATTTTTGAGTTTTCGAGATTTTCCATTTCTTTTTGTATTCTCATATTTTCGTATTTTTTATTTTGAGAATTCCAAAATTCGTATTCTCGTATTTTCGTTTTTTTGTAATTGCGTAGTTTTGAATTTCCGAGACTGAAATTTTCGTATTTTTTAATTTTTGAGATATTGAATATTTTTTTTATTTTTGGCATTTTCGAGATTTTGATGGTTCAAATTTTTAAATTCTCGATTTTTTTGAATTTTTGTATTTTTGCATATTTGTGTTAGTTGTTTCTGTATTTTTGTCGTTTCTGTATTTTTTTGTGTTTTGGCGTTTTCCATTTTTGTTTTTTTTGTATTATTGTTATTTTTGCATTTCTATTGTTATTACATTATTGTATTTTTGTCTTTTTTGAAGTTTTTGTATTTTTGCCGTTTTTATATCCTTGTCATTTTTGTATTTTTCCCTTTTTGTACTTTTGCCGTTTATGTAGTTTTGTCGTTTTTGTATTTCTGTCGTTTTTGTATTTTTATCGTTTTTATTTTTTTTTAGCTTTTGTATTTTCGTCGCTTTTGCAGTTATGTTGTTTATGAATTTTTGTCGTCTTTGTATTATGGTCGTATTTGCATTTTCATCATTTTTTTTATTTTTATCGCTTTTGTATTTTGGTTTTTCTGTGTATTGCCTTTTTTGATTTTTTTTTTGCGTTTCATATTTTTGCCGGTTTGGTATTTTTGTCATTTTTGTATTTTTTATTTTTGTCGCAAACATACTTATTCTCGTATTTTCATAGTCTCGTATTTTTCAATTTTCGAGATTTTGAATGTTCAAATTTTGAAATTTTCGAGTTTTTCCTTTTTTTGTATTCTTATATTTTGATTTTTTTTTTCATTTTTTCGTATTTTAGATTCTGAGAATGCGAAAATTCATATTCACGTATTTTCGTATTTTTGTAATTTCGTAGTTTTAAATTTTGTATTTTTGTATTTTTGTATTTTTGTATTTTTGTATTTTTGTATTTTTGTATTTTTGTATTTTTGTATTTTTGTATTTTTGTATTTTTGTATTTTTGTATTTTTATATTTTTGTATTTTTGTATTTTAGTATTTTAGTATTTTAGTATTTTTTTTTATTTTTGTATTTTTGTATTTTTGTATTTTTGTATTTTTGTATTTTTGTATTTTTGTATTTTTGTATTTTTGTATTTTTGTATTTTTGTATTTTTGTATTTTTGTATTTTTGTATTTTTGTATTTTTGTATTTTTGTATTTTTGTATTTTTGTATTTTTGTATTTTTGTATTTTTGTATTTTTGTATTTTTGTATTTTTGTATTTTTGTATTTTTGTATTTTTGGCAGACTTATCTCACTTCTTAACTAGGCGAACCTAGCCAGAATTTTCACCTGCCCCCGGGCTTCTGAATGCCAAAGGGGGACTAGGCTCTGCGGAATGCACGTATCTGCATGCTCGTGCTGTTTCAGTCCTGACCGAGAAATTGTCGGACAATCGCGCAGGTGCTAAGGATGACCGACTTTTGGATGCCGGCCAATTCCTTCTCCATATTCAACACCTTTAGCGCTTCCAGAAGTGTCTTCGGGACAATTCCAGTTCCAGAGAGAACGACTGGAACAATTCTTGGGACCTCCCTTAGCCCCCACAGTTCCTTGAGCTCCACGGCCAATGGTCGGTACTTGCAGATTTTGCGACCGTGGGTCTCCTCCAGATTCTGGTTCAGTGGAATAGCGACATCGATGATGGTGACTTTGCGGTCGCTCTTGTCGTAAACCATTATATCTGGCCGGTTGTGGTGGATCGAGAGGTCGGTCAGAACAGTGCGATCCCAGTACAGCTTGAAACGGTCATTTTCCAGGACAGGTGCAGGCAGGTACCGGTAGTTTGGTACGTTGTCTTCCAGTAGAGCACATTGGAGCGCCAGTTGTCGATGAACAATACGGGCCACGTTGTTGTGGCGCTCGGTGTAGGCTGCGTTGGCCAAAACGGGACAGCCTCCCATAATGTGCTCTATGTTTTCACCTGGTTGATGGCACATCCGGCAAATGTCATCAACGTCTTGATGCCAGACGTACCGCCTGCAGTTTCTCGTCGGCATTATTATTGATTTTTGTATTTTTGTATTTTTTTTTATTTTTGTATTTTTGTATTTTTGTATTTTTGTATTTTTGTATTTTTGTATTTTTGTATTTTTGTATTTTTGTATTTTTGTATTTTTGTATTTTTGTATTTTTGTATTTTTGTATTTTTGTATTTTTGTATTTTTGTATTTTTGTATTTTTGTATTTTTGTATTTTTGTATTTTTGTATTTTTGTATTTTTGTATTTTTGTATTTTTGTATTTTTGTATTTTTGTATTTTTGTATTTTTGTATTTTTGTATTTTTGTATTTTTGTAGTTTTGTATTTTTGTATTTTTGTATTTTTGTATTTTTGTATTTTTGTATTTTTGTATTTTTGTATTTTTGTATTTTTGTATTTTTGTATTTTTGTATTTTTGTATTTTTGTATTTTTGTATTTTTGTATTTTTGTATTTTTGTATTTTGGTATTTTTGTATTTTTGTATTTTTGTATTTTTGTATTTTTGTATTTTTGTATTTTTGTATTTTTGTATTTTTGTATTTTTGTATTTTTGTATTTTTGTATTTTTGTATTTTTGTATTTTTGTATTTTAGTATTTTTGTATTTTTGTATTTTTGTATTTTTGTATTTTTGTATTTTTGTATTTTTGTATTTTTGTATTTTTGTATTTTTGTATTTTTGTATTTTTATAGTTTTGTATTTTTGTATGTTTGTATTTTGGTATTTTTGCATGTTTGTATTTTTGTATTTTCTTATTCTCATATTTTTGATTTTTCATATTTTTTAATTCAAAAATTCGTATTCAAAAATTTGAATTTTTGTATTTAAGACATTTCGAGTTTTCGTATTATAAAACTTTCGAATTCTTGAAATTTGAAATTTTTTCGATTTTTCGTATTTTTGCATTTTTTGTAGTTTCGCATTTTTACATTCAAACAATTCAAATTTTTTTAATTTCCGAGATTTTGGATGTTCAAGTTCTGAATTTTTTTTTTATTTTTTCGTATTTTTGTATTTTTATATTTTTGTATTTTCGATTTTGAGAAATTCCGTATTTTTGAATTCTAAAATCTTTGAATTTTGTAAATTTTGATAGTTCAAGTTTTTAAATGTTCGAGATTTATAATTTTTTTCGTATTTAAATATTTTCATATTTTCTTTTTTTCAAATGTGAGAATTAAAAAATTTGTAATATCGTGTTTTCGTATTTTTGCAGTATCGTATTTTTGAACTTTCGAATATTTGAATTACCAAATTTACGAATTTTTAAATTTTCGAATCTTTGTATTTCTTAATCTTTGAATCTTTGAATGTTTGAATCTTTGAATCATTGAATCATTGAATCTTTGAATCTTTGAATCTTTGAATCTTTGAATCTTTGAATCTTTGAATCATTGAATCTTTGAATCTTTGAATCTTTGAAACTTTGAATCTTTGAATCTTTGAATCTTTGAATCTTTGAATCTTTGAATCTTTGAATCTTTGAATCTTTGAATCTTTGAATCTTTGAATCTTTAAATCTTTGAATCTTTGAATGTTTGAATCTTTAAATATTTGAATCTTTGAATCTTTGAGTCTTTGAATCTTTGAATCTTTGAATCGTTGAATCTTTGAATCTTTGAATCTTTGAATCTTTGAATCTTTGAATCTTTGAATCTTTGAATCTTTGAATCTGAAGAAAAACTTACCATTCTTATCGGTGAAAAGTTCCACATTGTCCGTGATTTCAGTCCTAATGGCTACCAGCAGTCGGGCTCGGTAGCTGACACCTTCTCCCAGGCCCGTGTTCAGGTTGGAGTGTTGATCTAGCAGGTTGTAGTCCCGCGTCGAACCGTACAGATGTACGAACGATGGCCCGTAGGTGGGTAGAAATCCTTTCTCCCCGTCATTCGAGATCTGCTTCAGGTCGATATAGTGCGTCCCGATGATGGACGGTTTCATCGGGTCTGCGTCCCGCAGTTGAATCTTGATGCGTTGACAGAGCGGCGGAAACATCTCCGTGAACACCAGCTGTTCGTTCCAGGCCGGACTGTACGAAGCCTTCTTGACACTTGTTTTGCCCTGTGTACACGAAAAAGCATTCAGAGTTTCATTCCAATTTGATTCAAAGTGGTTGAACTCACGCTCAATCCGGCGAAGGACACCTGAACGTATGGATTAACCAAATCCTTGGCTTCACCGGTGAAGGCCCGCTTGACGTTGGCCATGAGCGATGAATTCATCCGGGGTAGTCCGTCCGCTCGGTAGATTTTAACGATGAACTTCGCCCGCTGGCGTTCGATGGGGACTCCGTCGGGGAGTAGAAGGTTTCTGCAAGAAGATAATCAAGGGTCAAACTACATCCGTTGGTGTCGATTCGGATCGCCACTTACGCCTCGATATCGTCCGGATCCTTCTCCGACTTGGGAGGAACTTTCACCGTGTCGCCCTTGCCGATGATGCCAACATCACACTTGAGGTAACCCTTGGGTCCGGACACTAGGTCCTCCGGATCCGTCAGCAGAGCCCACTTGTGGTAGAATTGATGATCTGATATTGCAAAAATGTTGATCATAAACTGTATCAGCGTTAAACCACAAAAGGACTAACACAAAAGAAAGAGGTGCGTCAATCCAAAAGTCAATAAGCAAAAGCGACAAAGATATCTATTATATTGAACTGTATCAACAGAATGTCAACATATCCATGCAGTAGCTGTGCGTCAGTTATTTGGTTAATGGAATGATCTGTTGGAATGAGAGACACCTAATTAAACCCGGACATCGACCGACTGTTTTGTTGTTGTGTTTGACGTTTCTCTGAAAGTTTGCTAGGGGGAAGATGCCATGCAATGAATGGATTCCGGCCTCTCTATTTGAACGAAGAAGGCAAACGATGGCTATCACTTGCTCGTCCTTGGTCTCTTCTCCACTCTTCCTAGATTGGGTATTCAGCCCACCCCGGGAGGCCAGCAGTAGGGCAATAGGTGCAACAAGTGGCTGAATGTTGTCAACATGGAGAGGCGGAAAATTGATGAGGAAATGAAATCACTCGTGGCGGGGGGCTCGCCGGAAGTAATGATGTGGTCAGCGAAGGCATTAAGATGTCGGGTGGAGGATTATATGAATTATATAAATTTACGTGCGTGATAAAAGATTAGTGTTTCCTTTAGTAATTTATCGAGTTTTCAAATATAAAATTGGATGTTTATTTGGATGACATTGTTTGTGGACTTATATTGTTTTATATCAGCGAAATAAAGTTTTGAGCGCTGTTTTAATAGTGTATTTTTGATTGAAGGCTGAGAACATACTGAATGCAATGTGAAACGTTGAAGCGAATTCGACGATATCAAAATGTAAGCATGCCATGATACTTTGAAAGTTTGAGCGCATCAAAGTTCACATTGGTTTCCGCCAAAAAAAAACTGTTAGTAGGAAAATTTTGAAATCACATCAATTTTATTTCCTAAATGACACTGCCAAGAGATCGTAGTTGGCGTTGCTAGTCCAACTGAAATTAAGTAGAATGGCAGGCAGGGTTGCCATAATGAAATCTGTGTTTTTGGTCTCAGAAAATCTTTTTATCTGGGTTTTTTTTCAGAAAATCTGTATCGTAATCTGTATTAACCCATTGCGGTCATTTGTCTGCTCTCAGTCGTCACAGCAAAGAAGTATACTAATAGTATAAATTATGCAACAATATATCAGTTCACACTTTTTCTAAACGAATTTTAATATGTTGTGAACTTATTCATGAACCAACACGGTGCTACTATGAATAATGGATAACGATACTCAGTATGAACAAAAGTTGTCATCCGTGTTTGAGAGAAGGATTAATGGTAAACTCCATGTATTGCGGCGAAAGACGGCAAATAATTATTTTTGTGATACATGCGAAAGATATCACACGAAGAAGAATTATAACAAATATTTTTTAGACATAAACATAAAAACATTGTTTAGTGAATACTTATCAGACGTTTTTAAAAAACAAACGAATCTTGTTCATCTTTCATAATCTCACAAAGTTTTACTTCACTGCTTTTTCAAGTAAAAATGATTGCGACAGGTACGACACACATGTCGAAATTTGATACGACCCAAAGGATAAAAAATTTTAATTCAAAAATTTTAATTCAATTTTAATTCAAATTTCTTAGCTTTAGTAACATTGGTTGATATAGTTATTATGCATTTGACGATGTTGATGGTATTCACGCAAAAATCGCATCCAATGTGATTTAGTAGAGAAAAGATGAACAGTGTTATTTATTTATTGTGAAGCTAGCCGATGACGCAGACTTTTGCATCATACCGCCTTAGATTGAACATGAGAAAGCAGTATTACACACTACACATGAATGCCAAAATGACTCTTATTCAGACTTATTCGAATGTTATATGAATAAAATTGGTGAGTTGGAGAAAAATATTATTAGGATGAAAAATTGAAAAATCTGTAAATATGCATGAAAACCAAAAAATCTGTATCTACAGATTCTTGGTTTCAAAAAGTTTGAAAAATCTGTATAAATACAGATAATTCTGTAGATATGGCAGCCCTGATGGCAGGTGTCATTTTAGCCTCGCCATTGAAATTACTTTGTATCGCTATGTGAAGAAGCTGCGGTTGACTACGAATATTCCAGTTGCGTTACAGAACGATTCTTCTGCGGAGATTTTCTCGAACCAAGTGTAAAGGGTGTGTCACATCAAATTGCATCACGGAAAAAACGCTGTAGAAATTTAATTTTTAGGAATTATATCTTCAGCTTTCGCTTATAATCAGATAAGAGTGTATAGATCACGTTGGCCATGCTTCACTGTCAATTTTTCGTAAATTTGGAAAAATGTCGTCGAACGAAAAAGAGCGTCGTGAATTAATCCTGCGCACTCATTTCGAGAATCCGGAGTTGTCACATCGGGTCATCGGTAAGATGCTGGGAATCGTCCAATCCACGGTCAGCAGAGTACTAAAACGATACTTCGAGAACCTAACCATCGACCGGAAGGTGAAGAACGGCAAAAATGGATGCTCCGTCAATGAAAAAGATCACAAGCGCGTAGTTAAGCAGTTTAGACGTGATCCGAGAAGTTCGGTCCGGGATGTCGCCAATAAGCTGAATTTGTCAAGTTCATTCGTCCAGCGGACCAAGCAGCGGGAGGGCCTGCGTACATACAAGATTCAGAAGGCTCCTATCCGCGACGAAAGGCAAAACATGGTGGAGAAGACGCGAGCTTGGAAGCAGTACACCGAAATGCTGACGAAGCCGCATTGCCTGGTAATGGACGACGAAACCTACGTCAAAGCGGACTTTCGTCAGCTGCCGGGCCTGTTGTTCTTCTCCGCAGAAGACAAATTCAGCGTTCCGGAGGAGATTCGCAAGCAGAAACTATCCAAGTTTGCCAAAAAGCACATGGTGTGGCAAGCGATCTGCTCTTGCGGAAAGCGGAGCGCCACCTTAGTGATGACCGGCACGGTAAACGGGCAGGTTTACCTTAATGAGTGCCTACCGAAGCGCTTACTGCCACTATTGAAGCAGCACGAGGGCCCGACCATCTTCTGGCCGGATCTCGCTTCGTGCCACTATTCAAAGGACGTGTTGGAGTGGTACGAAGCCAACGGGGTCACCTTCGTGCCAAAGGAAATGAACCCGCCCAACGCGCCGGAGCTTCGCCCAATAGAGAAATATTGGGCGATTATGAAGCAGGCCCTCCGGAAGAACCCAAAAGTTGTCAAATCGGAGGCGGACTTCAAGAGAAAATGTATTTCTGTTCAAAAAACAAGAAGTGGGCTATATATGTGATATAACCGCAAGGTAGACGTAGGACTATCGTTGGCTCGGCAATAATTTATTTGAAATTGGGTCTGATTCAATTCTTGAATGAATGAATGAATATTTTGAAAAATTGTTGAAAGTTTTTCTTGTTAGTGTGTGGATGGATGAGTATAAGTATGGAATTGTTATTAACATAAAATTCAACTCTTTCGAAGTTGTTGGTGGTCCCGAAACGAACCGATGGAATTTGAGTGGCCTTGTAAAAGCAACTGAAGATGTTTAATTCATGATTCATTTTTGTGTTCGTGAGAATGACACGAGGTTTTTCATGATCACTCCATACGCAGAATAGAAACTGAGGGTGCCATTTCACGGTGAAAACGAAAAAAAGTCTATATAACCTTGCATAAACTTCATTTCGTTTTTATCGTGATGTGGCAATTTTTCATGACTGTTCCATGCGAAAGCAGAATAGAAACAGAACAGATTGTATCGCGGGAACACCAAGTCGAATGAGTAATTGGGTGCGAATAGTCCTTCGCTCGGACGCATTAACACGCGAACATTTTTTCACAACTGTTCCATGCGAAAGCAGAACAGAAACTGATGCTATTGGATCCGAATGCGTAAATGGGTGCGAATATTCCTTCGCTCGGACGCATTCACACGCAAACAATGTTTCATGACTGTTCCATGCGAGAAACTGATGCGAGTGGAAGTACTCACGCCTTGCGTGTGTCCGCTATGGTTTCCCAAACACTAATGCAAGCGAGCAAAATAAATCACAGCTCGCATGTATGCGCTATGACGGTTTCTCCAGGTACCTAGATTTTGCATCCGTGTTCGGGAACACATTGCGATCACCAATCATCAATGAGCTAGATTGTTATGATTTCAATAGGTTGCTTTCAAAACAATTTTTAAGCTATTGAAACGATTTTTTGGACCAATAAGTAACAATCATATAATTCGTTGACATTTTATCTTTCTGATGAAGTGATTATTGTACCACTCCATTCAACCAGTAAAGAGGTATTACCGTTCAAAACCTTGCAGTCCAGCGTCACTCTCTCGTTTTCGAAACTTTGAACTTACACCCGGTACAGAAATGAAAGACGTAGTCCTACGTCAAAAACTACAACCTGACGTTGTACAGAACCTTATGGACGGGGTAAAGAGGAAGGTGCGAGCATACGGGCTTGGGCTCGAAGTATGACAAAAAAGAAAATGCCAAAAGTTGTTTAATAGTTTTTATTTTACTGTCTAAAATTTTCAAAAGGATCGGTCTACTGGGCGAATTTCTACAGCGTTTTTTCCGTGATGCAATTTGATGTGACACCCTTTATGCGATTAATTAAAAATCCCTCACGAGACCGTTCGTCGTATTTTTGTTGATGTTTTGGGCTTAAGGAAAGTCAGTCTTTTCAATACAATCAAGTGGCTGAAGGCATGCTTGAACGATAGAACTCTGATTCCACGTTCATCCAACGCATAATTACTGGCAACAAGACAAGGGCGTACGAGTATGACAGGTCGACGAAGCAAATTTCCGCTTCTAGGGACCCGTTTTGACAGTATTGAAGACATACAAACGAATTCGCTGCGTGAACTGAAGGTAATTCTTGAATACAGCTGTAAAAAGTGTTTCGATGACTGAATTGTTCATTGGTAAAAGTGTATTCCTTCAGAAGGGTTCCCATTTTGAAGGCGACAAAATAAATTTAGATGTTAAATAAAGCATTTTCTTTATAAACACAAATTCCCGGTACATATTTGACGAAATGTATGTTTCGGAATGCGTCTGTGCATTTGATTTTGTTTTCCACACAAAATTTGATACAGATTCTTTGATCCATTTTGACGTAGGATTACGTCTTTCGGGAACATATTGGGGTACAAATCGAAAATCTAAAATCGAGCACATCCTGAAAATTGTCCAATTTCAAACGCTTATAGCTCAGTCATTTCATGATGGATTGGTAAAATTTTTGCGTCAATCGATTTCGGCACTCCATAACAATTTTTTTACATTGAAGAAAATAATATAGGTCATGAAACTAACTATCGAACAATTGAAAAATCTCAACCCCTATCGTAACGGAAATACCCACTTCTGATTGGTCGAAAATGACGACACATGCGGCGGGTCCCTAACAGAGACATCAAAATCAAGCTGCCTGGGGGGAAATCGACATTGCAAATACATGAAAGTAGGGGGAGCTTTTGTTCCCTCCGAAAAGTGTTCCCTAACATAGACATCTAAACCATGCTGCCTGGGGGAAATCGACATTCCAAGTACATGAAAGTAGAGGGAGCTTTTGCTCCCACCGAAATGTGTTTCCTAACAGAGACATCAAAACCAAGGTGCCCAGGGGAAATCGACATTGCAAATATGTGCAAGTCGGGAGCATTTTTATATTGCAAGTAAGGTGAGTGATACGATTAATTCTAGCAAATAAAATTTAAATTTGGAAATTAAAGGTTGGTTGCTTCGTAAAATTTCATATCAATGACCGATTGTGTATTGTGAAAAATTTAGCACAAGTGTAAGTGTAAAATTGTATATGGTAGCAGTTGTGTTAGAAATGATCGATATACGAAACGATTTATTTGAATTTGACTAAACAAAAATCAAGGTATGTTCCCGCTCGAAAACGGGTCGTTTGATTTAAACTGTCTGTTTTGTTGTATCCATTTTCACCCAAGAAATGTTTATACGGCGAGAAAAATTGGAAAAGTGAAAAACTATTAGAAAAAGTGAATATGCTCTACATATAGTATTAGTTGTTGTTAATCCAATTAAAATTCGCATTGGTTTGAATAAACACTCAGGAAGTAAAAATTATAAAAGAAAATTACCTTTTCCATTTCAAATATGTTTTCTCTATATTAAAGTCACATGTTCTTATTGATGAGAAAAAGTGATAATTGTGTTGGGTATTGGTAATTATCTTATATTACATTGATGAGTTTTTTTTTTCATCCATACATAACACAGGAGGCATCTCGTCTAAAATCACAGAGGGCGGTTTTCATCATATCTCGTTCCACTTCGGTATCTTTTATCTGACACGCACTATCCAACGACTGTTTACCATCCTTCTGTCATCATCACTCGGTAAACTCTGGTGGAGTGAACAAACAATACCCAACAACCAAATAAAACAGACCCCCTTTCAGGGCCACCAAATCATTATCAAAGAGTTTATCGATGTAATTCTTTAAACGTATCCAAAATCAACAGAAAGCCAAACGGAATCCTATGTCAACTATGCGGTCGTGTCTCGGACACTTTGACTTTTTTTTGAATAGGCGAAATTCGAAGATGAGCCAAAACACATGCAAGCAAAACGACTATCAAAATTAAGTGAGCACTCGAAATGAACGAGTTTGCCAGCACAATTGAGTGACATAAGTACCAACATAACGCCTCAAAAATATAAAAAATCAATTATACGTAATGCGCGGAAATCCAAAAGTCGCGATACTTTTCGGGCAGACTCTCGTACAAAAAAAAAAAAACTATGGATGGGTTATACCTACGATATAACCGTAAGGTTGACGTAGGACTACCGTGGGCTTAGTAATCAATTGTATTTCTTCAATTATCAATAATCCCACCTCGGATGATCCTCATTGGGTGCGATATTGTCGCTGCGCAGTGCTATCTTTTGTGAATTGATTAAATTATTGATTAAAATAGTTAATGAATGAAGCTATTTACGAATTCAATTGCAAACAAATCTCAATTCAAGTCAATTTATGCATTATGGTAGTAAACAGTTATCAACAGTATCGCAGTAAACAGTTATCAACGTTTTGCCTAATCATCAAACAGTATGAATAGAAGTTCAGTGAGCTGGCGGCATGAAGGGATATACAGTCTCGACAAACCGAACCAAAGCGTTGCATTTGTACCCGCATTTGTAGACCGTGATAACAAAACGAATTCTGGAGTGTTAAAATATTTGGGGGTATATAAGTATTGCCGACTTAAATGTATCTGCAATGCCGATTCTCCCATCTTCTTGGTTTCGGAATCTGTATTGGGAAAACACATTCCGGTTAGCAAAAATGCAAGCGAGTACAAAAGTTTGTATCTTTTCACAGGCTTCATGGTTTTGAAGTCTGTGTTAGGAAAACATTCCAATTAACAAAAACGCAAACAAGTACGAAAGTTCCCACTGCTTGCATCTAAATTTCTATGCCGACTTCCACAGGCTCCATGGTCTTGAAGTCTGTGTTAGAGAAACATTCCGATTTCCCGAAACGCAAGCGAGTACAAAAGTACACGCAGCTTGCATCAATTTTGCAATGTCGATTTCCTCAGGCTCCATGGTTTTGAAATCTGTGTTAGGGAACATTCCAATTTCCAGAAACGCAAGCGAGTGCAAAAGCACCCGTAGCTTGCATCTAATTTGCTATGCCGATTTCCACAGGCTTCATGGTTCTGAAGTCTGTGTTAGGGAAACAGCCACCCATTCCAGCGATCGTACCTCAATCGTTGCGCAATCGTAACTGAATGGATTTCCGAGCGGCACTCGCTTATATACCGATTGGTGTGATTTCAATTGCCTGTTTTGAAGGCAATTTTAGGGCTATTGAAACAAGTTTTTGGACCAAAAAGTAACAAGCATATGACGCGTAGACATTTTATCTTTCGAATGAAGTGTTTATCATATCATTTCGTTCAGTTGTTTAGGAGTTATTAACGCTCAAAATCTCGTTCTCCGGCGTAACGCTTTCGTTTTCGAAACTTTAAACTCACACCCCAGTATAGAAATGAAAGACGTAGTCCTACGTCAAAACGTTTACTGCAAAGCCAATCTGGTGTTTTTTTCCGCTCTATTGTCATGTGTAACCGATGACAGTGTGAAGACGTGCACCAGACTGGTTCGCACTGTTCTCCCATACACCATCTTTTTAGTGCCAACCACCTAAAGGCTGGTTTAGAGTTCCCGTGAACGTGAAAACGAACAGGTGGTGAAATAGTACGATCATTTCACGGTGAACTACTTTGCGAACAAACAACTCAAAAACTCGTGGTGAAAACAATGTTTATGTTCACGTTCACGTTCATATTAAAAGTTCGCCAGTAAACGTGAAGTAAATAAATATCGAGCTTCAATAAAGTAATTCGGATAAAATATACAGTTGCTCACGGGCCAACCCGAAGTAACGAAGTTTTTCAACCCGTGCAGAGATTCGATTGAATGAAATTGCATCCATATTGAAATTTTCATTGAAAACTCGAGAATTGAACATGAACGGGGAAATATTTTGACGTCTATATTCATCACTATTTTCACGAGCCAACATCTCGATTCCACGGTGAAAATTCAGAATCGTCGTGAAATATTGAATTAATCCACTTTTCAAACATGAATTGTGTATAAATATGTTTTCCAACTAGAAAATGTTTCTTCCTATCGTTTCACCAATTTCGTGGCGAAAACGGAGGTGGAACTAATAAATAAAGCTAAGAAAGTGCAACTTGACTACGGCGTATCTTAATTCCGTTATTTCGGGTTCTCCGGTATTCTTCACGAATAGATCCAGTCCAGGAAACAAAAATTTGAAATTATCGTGAAGCATCAGATGAAACAGGGTTCCCAGATTTCAAGTGGATTGAGCTGATGCCTTAATGAGAACAAAGTTAGATCAGATAGACAATTTATAATGCTCATTAGATACAACCTTTCGTCATAACAGTTCAACTTGTTTTTCCATAGTAGCAAGTAGTAGAAAAATAAGCAGGGCTGTTCGAAGAAATGTTAAATAATTATTTCAAGAACATGAACAAAGTGGATGCTTTCATGCCAGTAACACCGGCTGAGTGTATCCTATGGTTTACCTTCCCTACTAACACGTTCCTAAATTCCCGAGGCATTTATGAGAGGTCGTAGAGTTCTCTGCATCTCTCTTAAGTAAATGTCGAACTAACATTCCTTCCCTTTCCTTAGCAGTTGCAAGGACGTGGCCAGGACAATTCTTAACTGTTGGAAAAAACATGCCTTCATCTAAGAGATATTACCAATCATCAGCAACGAATGGAGGCTAGTTTTTAACATAACAGTTCTGAATTCGTACCACCTACGATATTGTGCAACTTGCTCAATGCTAATGCTAATGCTAATGCTAATGAACAAAGTGGATGCTTTCATCATTAAAAGCTGTTACGAGGGCGCGTTGCAATTTTGTATCCTGTATTTCTCTAATACAAGACGTAACAACTGGCTTTTTAAGGCGCATTTATACGTTGCTAGTAGCTGACTTGACAGTGAGCTGCTACTGGTCCGGTGAACTCGCTTGAAAATTGGTTGACTTGCCCTGTCCGTTCACACAGTGTGAGCTGCTGACGAGAAACTAGATACTACAGCATTGGCTCACTAGGCATGCCAGATGTTTTTTCAAATGTCCATCAAATTGTCAGAAACAGCAAGTAGGTCCAAATTTGACAGATGATTGATCCGAAATCGACTTCTCTATTGGCAGCTTTCGTCTCGGGTCTTCAGTTGCATTTATCATTACACAATTACGAAATAGACGCTGACCGTGTATAAAAATATTTCGTGCTGAATTTCCGAAAAAGCAGAAATGCAAAAGGATTTGGACCAGCAATTGGATGCAAGGAAAAGGAGCAACTAATACAATATTGAAGGAACTCTACGATGATGATCCTCTAGAGTACAGAGCAGTGTTGAGAAAAACACCTGAATAAGTGGAAACACTGTTGGATTCCATTGGCCCAACAATACAACGCCAAGATACACTCATGAGGGATGCTATACTTGCAAGAGTGAAATTAAAAAACGACATTGATGTGCCTTTCTTTTGGAATATCATTCAAATTGTTCTCGATATTTTTGACGTGGGACTACGTCTAACCGGAGTATATGGGGGGTAAAATGAAAACCTAAACACAGAACATGCAGGAAAAAATGAAAGATTCCGAATGCTTATAACTCGAACATTTCTTACTGGATCGGAAAGATGTTTGCATCAATTGATAGGGAATATTTCTATCGCAATTAATAAAATGTTATTTTTCATTAGATAAACAATAAAGTAACTGTAAAATGTTAAGCGTTATCTAAAGGCCCTAACTGCCTCATTTTGATTGGCCCGATCTACGGCTTCCCTAACACAGCCATCAAAACCAAGCAGCCTTGGAGAAATCGACATTGCCAATACATGAAAGTATGGGGATTTTTGTTCTCACCGAAATGTGTTCCCTAACACAGGCTTCAAAACCAAGCAGCGTTGGAGAGATTGGCACTGCAAATACATGAAAGTCGGGGGTATTTTTGTTCCGACTGAAATGTGTTTCCCTAACACAGACTTCGAAACCAAGATGTCTGGGGAAATCGGCTCTGCAAATAAATACAAACTGCGAGTTCTTTTGTACTCGCTTGCCTTTGTGCAAACTAGAATATGTTTCCTGCACTCGCATGGTTTTTGCATTCCGGAGTGTTTTTCTAGCACGGATTCCAATAGCGAGTACGAAACACCACGCTTTGGCACGGTTATTCAAGATTGCATTGAAGGATATGCCTTCATATCTTCTGCTCGCTGAATTCCTACGTCTACCATTTGATGATTAGGCAAGATGTTGATAACCAATTGCTGCGATGACGCCTATGGATTAAACAATATGCGTTCGACGTACATGCCAAAATCGGAACTGAGTGCCTGAAGTTCATCAAATCAAGCAAATTCGTGGTTCGAGAAATACGTACACTTGAGAGATGCAAACTTCAGAAGGAAACGTTTAATAAAATAATCGTTTGATAATTCTTCCGTTCACATATTTTGTCCTAGACATCATACTAAACGTAAAAGGACTGTCATTAAATTTACTTGTAACGAAGAACATTATCTATTACAATGCATGAATTGACCTTATATGGAATTATACAATATTTTTACTCACAAAGCAAATATATTGAATTCAATTGAATTCGGGAATTGTTTCATTCAATCAAGAATTTAATCAATACAAACAAATGATTGCGCTAAGCTAAGGTAGTCCCACGTCAACCTTGCGGGTATATCATAGATATAACTCACCCATTTTTTAGAATTTCGAAAGCATACATAGCTAAGATAATTCCGGAAGTATGTGATGCTATAAATGGCAGTCTAAAAGATTTTTTTTAATTTTATTTATCTCGCCTTGCCAGCAGCTTCGTGTATCAATTTGTGAAATGAAAATGGTAGTAGATTTGCAGGAGGAATAAATACGCGTCAAAAACTAAAATAAACAATGAAAATATACTTTTTTAAATCGAATATGTATCCTGTTTCTTAGAACAATACTTTTTTTGCAAGTTGTACTTGAATTTTGAATGAAAAGTGTGCCTGATAATGATCCTATAGTAGAGATTCTCAAGAAAACAATCTCAAAAAGAAAACGTGCCCCGCCAGCGTGCAAAACAAAATAACGATTTCGTTCAGAAACTATGAGGGTTTTATTTGTTTTTCCAATAATTTCCAAGTCTATAAATATCTTCGCATATTTTCAAATATCTCAAAAATAGAGACATTTTTTTTATATTTGGCATCCCTGATTCGAGCGCTAAATTCTATTTTTGACGTTTTGAGGGATGCGAGTGCGAGTAAATTCAAAAAACTTTGAAGTAGCTCGCACGCCGGATCACACATGACACTAACTGGCATGATGTGTTCACACGGTGTGAGTAGCTGCACTACAGTAACCAGTGTTGGTAATGGTTACCATCCATAGTATCACTAATTATGGAGACGTATGTACTGTGTCATTAATGAACATCATAACATGAACAGTCAAAGTACCGTCGACCTAAAAATGTCATATGACATTTCGGTTTTTTCCGTCTTATTCATTAGCTGTTCATCGTCCCGTAATTAAACAACAGTGTTCACGGGGAACGGTCACCGCTTGAAACGTTCATTCAACACATTTACACTTGATAGGGAATAGTTTGTCGGTTGCTTTGATCTAAACAATCCGTCTAAATATCATCCATCGTGTATGGATGTGTGAGTGAGAAGGTTGATGTATGTGTACAGCTACGCTTGAATGCAGAATCAAGAGAGAAGAAGAATGATACCACTGCAGTTTTAATGTCAAATGACATTAAAACTACAGTCAAAGTAGCCGGAATTAAAGGATGGTTATGAGCACGAATGGTAGAATGGAAATAGCATATTTTCACCGCTCTTCTGGGTACGTTCGACAGAAAGAGAGAATATACAAACGTTCAATTGATTGCCGTGTTTGCGGCTGTGCGTTTATTTCAGAGGTGACTGTTGGAACCGAGCAATGCTTTCTTGGTCACATTCGCAATACATATTGAGCTGTGACTCTCGCGCAAGAGCAGTATGTGATGGTTGAGAGAAATGTCGACCGTTTACAACACTGACAGTAACTGACTAGACTGACTCGTGTGTTTACTCGCACCGTCTGAACCCGGCTTTACTATTACACTTCTACCAATGAGGTACATATTGAGGTTAAGCAGTAGACGAAGTATACTTATATTCACATGCAAAATTGTTTGCTTTCTTTATGAAATGTATATGGAAGAAACAATACAATGTTAAAAATACTCACGGTTTCATGATGATTTGAGCTCAATTTCTCATGAAATCTTGCAACGGTTTGTTTTTTAACAGATGGCAATTTTATTGTTACTTATTTCCATTATTTATATGGTAAAAAGGTCCAGAGAGCAGTCGTATTCTTAGTCCTCGGAATCATTAACATTTCCGGTGAAATGCTGCTTAATTGAACAATATTTTCCCATATCACACACAGCGACACTG